>NW_017259348.1:84156-90068 GCF_001594045.1 Atta colombica
ATTTAAAATAAAAAATTATACTTAAATTAAATATATATTAAATATATATTAACAGATATATTATTAGTACTATTCAAACTATTTCAAACTAATATTTAACAAAATTCAATAAATTTTTTAAAATATAGATGTAAACTTTTTTTTTTCATTAATGAAGATATTAAAAATAACAATATTTACTTCTCACGCTTCTAGAAATTTTTCTCATATTATTTTCTCTGTTTTCCATTAATAATCGATTATTTTTTCGATCGTTTTTTTTTCCGCTTATTAATCAAAGTCAAATGTATGATAAAATAATATTAGTGACATAATTTCGACAGGTATCGCGCGGAACGCTTATTTTACGTTGTTGAAGATGCAGTGGAATACGATTCAATACGACCAGAAATAAATTATAGAAATATGGCCGTTTTTGTACGGCTACATTGCAACATTATACAGTTTGTATTTTTTTAAAAGGCATACAATCTATAAATTTATTTAAATGCATCTATTAATCTATATGTTTTATTAAATCAGTTTAGTCCAACTTATCGAGTATTTTATGCGGGGAAAAAAATGAGACGATTACAATAATTTTAGTCTCTTAAAATAAAAGTGATTTTCGGAAACATTTTTAGCGAGGAATACGGCGAGAAAAATAGTAAAAAAATGTTCCAACTATCAGATACCAAAATAATTAACAATTACAAACGGAAAAAAAAGGGAAAAAGGGATTCAGTTCAACAAACAAAAAACAAAGCGAGGTCCATTCCACACTCTCCCCCCCTCCCCCTCCGACCAAAAGACTTTAACTTTCTATGCAAAACAAAGATCTGTACCTCTTCTCCCTGCTTATGGCTGCATTCGGAAACGTCTCGAATGCCTCCGATGCCTCGGATTCGTCATTTATTTTTATTTATTTTTATTTAACATTTATGATAAACGTGGCATCTGAGCGAAGTATCCGAACGCAGCCTACAACTTTCCACATAAAATGAGGATCTAATTCACCCTTTTCCCCGAATCCCTGCCAAGAATTGCACTACTTTCTACGCGAAGCGAAGTTTACATCCCAAAATGGTTTAGGTTAGATTATTCTTTTTGATAGATTACATTATTTGATAGATAGATTATTCTTTTTGAGTAAAGCTCATCCTCTCTCTAGGAAGGGGAGGCAGAACATATTTCTTCCACGCATAAAATAACTATCTCTATTATATTGTAATATGTCTTTAAATCAATATGCTTATTACTCAATTAATTATTAAATATTGTAACTTTAATTTTATCTGCTGGAAATCAATATTGGTTTTCCAACTATTTCTTTTTTTTGTGATATTTCTTTAAAAAATGTTAATACTTTATAAGTTTTTAATAAGTTTTTTATAAATAAAAAACATGTTTTTGTCCTTATTAGTGAGTCTTCCATGGCTCTATTAATGTGCTTCCTTGTTCGCTTAATTTATTTTAATATATTTGATTAAAACCGATAATAAATGTAAGCTATTTATTTAAGTTAATATTATGTAAATCATTACTTCAATTATATTTATTTCATTTATACTCATAGCTTAGCTTCAATACAGGTCACTAGTAGGAACGAACTTAAAATTTTGCGATATGTATTACTGAATTCACACAAAATCCTCATATTTTTCGAAAAATATTTAAAATATTTTTTTAATAGTTGAAAAACTAAAGTATTATCTTTGGTATTGTATACATTATTAATTTAACTTAATAAAAAAATAATTTTTCTTATTCATTTGTGCTAATTTTGTTGTGGCTTATTTAAATACAAAAACACATTGAAAAGATAGATAATAAAAACAGTTACTCTACTATACAACGCGAAGTGAAAATCATCCCCCTGCCTTAGAGGGTCTCACTTTCCTGAAACGAGATCTACCTAATTTTTTTCTATTTGTTACAATTAATTACTTTGATATTTGTTGGTTGGAGAATTTTTTTATTCGTCCTTTGCTAAAAATGCTTTCGACAATCACATTCATTTAGAGGGACTAAAGTTACCGTAATTATGTCAAAAAAGTTGTGGCTAGAATGCAAAATCGAAAACTAATAAGAAGTAATTAAAAACACTGTTTTCACTTGGTCTTGTGTTTATGATTTTAATGCAAAGAATTTATTATCAATTTTAAATTAAATAATATATACCCAGCAAACGCTAAATATTCATAAAATGTTCCTAAATTAAAAAAAAAAACATTCCAAAAATACTCCAAAATATTCTGAATATTTACAGTATGTAAAAGAAACATTCAAATATCGGTTAAAAATTTCATTTATATGTCGTGATATATTTCGAGAATGTTCTATATATTATTAATATATTCCACAAAATTTTAATTTTTCCAAAAATTCCAGATCAAGTCGTCCGTGAATTAGTTTTTAAAATTTTATTTTGGAAAATTTACAACATTTAATGTGTGTTTCCACTTTGGAGCCCAATTTTAGAACTCACTTTTATTAAAATTATAGAATTTTTTTTAAATGGATTCAGTGGAACAAGGAATTGTGGTACCTGAGTATTTATCTTTAACTCGCATAACACATACGAAAGAGATTTTTCTTGTAAACAGGAATAATGGCATTAGATAATTTTTCTTATAAACAGAAATAATATGATATTGGATCAAAAAATTTAGGATCCAGAATGGAACAATAGGAAAAAAAAAATCTTTTTGACAGGATTGCAGGTTGTGACATCCATATCTAATAGATTTTTGTAGCAAGCAGCAACATGAGAATAACGAAGCAAACGCTGAAACACACCAATGTTTTAATCGAAACAGACAATATGGAATATATGGAGTAATTATATCTCTTAACTATGAAACAAGCACGGAAAAAATCACATATGTAAATACGAAGAGCGGGTGATATCGAATCCTACGGATCTTTGTGAATCCACGAACCAAGCACGGAGCCATCCGCCTCCACTTATCACAGACGAAGTGCTGCACTCCTTATATCCTCTCTCAGATGATTCTTATTTATGAATAAATGCTCTTCGCCGTGGCCTTTTGTCGGCGGAGAGTGTACTACTCGCTCGCTTACGATTTTCATGAAATATACAAAAAATATTCACACAATATTCTGAACATTTCATCGACATTTGCACATTCTGTGACGATTCTTTTACTGTTCGGAACATTAAGTACATTGCTAATACGAATCGAACTTTCTATGAATATTAACGTTAGCTGGGATTCTAATAGATATTTTTAATAATTATTCCATTCAATATTTTTGAACTTAATTATTATTTCCTTATCCTTAAAATACAATGATTTTCTATCTAAAAAATCAAATGTAGGCGAATAAATTATGAAAATTACAAAGTATACATAAAAAATGTACATTAATAACAGATAAATGTATTTTTATACGTAAGAAACATTCCTTTCATCTTATAATTTTCATTAATGTTTTCATTAACCTTTTTTTATATTACAAGATTCGTTGATATGATCGAATTTTATCACACAATACCGTTTCTAATGGATATCATAGAATTAGTGCTTACGATGAGTCTTGCATTAACGCAGGTATGTCAATAGCAGAAATTCATTGGGCATATCAAAACATAAAAAAAAGATTTTTTAGATGCTTACCATTACTGACGATATGGAGCGAGTCGTCAGATCTATTAGTGTTACTATTCTAACACTGATACATCTATTCGTATCTAATTACATGGGACAAAAAGTTACGGATGCGAGCTCAAATGCATGCGAGAAGGTGTGAGTATTATCTTTTTTAATAACACAGGCCAAAATGAGAGAATTTTGACCCTGAAATAGCAATATGTAACTCCGAACGTTTTTGACATGCTAAAATCAAATCTGGAACTCAAATTACTCTGTCACTAAGTTTGCGAGAATTATAATCTTATCGGATAGTATCCGAATTATAATCTTAATGTGCCAAGCAGGTCTATTTTGAGCATTTTCAAATTATATAAGCTCATAAATCTGTTGTGATGGAGAAATATGAGCTATTATGGATTCGAATTCAGTATGAAAAAATCTATAAAAATGATCTATGATTACAAATGGGTCAACATAATAAAAAAAAATTAGATATATTGCAAATATATTATTACCCTTAGCCGAACTCAAAGTTACGAAGGAAATGTGACGGTGGATTCCATATTCTTTTTATTCTTATTTTTAATTTCTTTAATTTTTGAGATTCTTATTTTAAAATTTTTTATCTTTTTTGACCTTTTTGTAATATATGTATATATTTTTGTAGAATAATAATAAAATTTTGTCCGCTTTTCTCTTTTACAAGAGAAACAACGGTCTTGTTGATCATCAAATATACAGGGTGTTTCAGAAATAATTGGTTAAACTCTAAGAGATATTTTAATCATTAGGAAAAAAAATAGTCATATAAACGTGAGAAAATGTTTGTTCGGAAATGTTTCCTTTCCAAGTTATATTTTATTTTATACTTATATTTATATTTTATTTCATACTTGAAGAACGTTCCATTACGGATACGCAATCAAATGTGATTCATGCATAATGGAGTTCCAGCACATTTCAGTTACACTGTTTGAAAGTTCCTGAATAATAATTACATCAATAGATGGATTGGTAGAGGAGGACCCATTGTTTGACCTGCACGTTCTTCTGATTTTAATTCCTTGGATTTTTATTTATGGGGACATCTTAAGACCCTCGTGTATACTTCTGTTACTATTGTGAAAGTATTCCAAAATCGTATTATCGCTGCGTGTGAAAAAATACGAAATACTTCAAGAATTTTTGAATGTCTTCGACAATCCATGCGATGCGAAGCATGCATCGATGCAGAAGGAAATTATTATCAGTAATTTCTGAAATGAAATAGATATAAATATAATATAGATATAAATATAAAATAAAAAAATGTTTATAATTTAGAAAGGAAGCATTTCTGAACTGAATGTTTATATGACTTTTTTCATCCTTACAATGAGTGGAATATGCTCTTAAAGTTTGGCCAACTATTTTGAAACACCTTGTATATAGCTATGGCAAGGCTGCTTTTTAAGACCAATTACGTATTAGTTAATTTGATGGGAGAATTGAAGGAGAGCAGACTGTTATTGATAGTGAAAATTTATTATATGTATAAGGCGCCGCGCCTTCGTTATAATAAACTTTTTCACAATAACAGTATATAAATCAAAATAAGATTAAATTTTTGTTATAGTTTAAAATTGGCCGAAAATTTTTGTTTTTTATTCATACTGATTGGATGACTAATTTCTGAAAAAAAAACATAAAAGTAGAGTCATTTTTAAAGTTTAGACATTTTTTTATCTTAAAAACTATTGATTTAAACAAAAAAGTCTCAGAGATAAAAAAATGTTCATTTTTATCTAATTAAGCTTACAGAGAGTTTTCGGAATTTTTATTTGAAGTTTAAATTTTTAAACAAAAAAATTTTTATAACTTCAATGATCACATAAAAAAATAAAATGTATATATATTTTCGCAGAATAATATGAGAAATCGAATTAAATCATTTTCAGCCACTAAAACGTTGGTTGGTTAGTGCACTTTCTAAGCGACTTTTTGGGGATAAACCGTTTACTTAATAGCAGCGGACTTTTCGGCTAAGAGCAGTGAGTATATATAATGTTGCAATGTATCTAATTTTTTTTTCATTTTACTGTGTTGACTCATTTATGATGATAGGTAATTTTCATAGATCTTTTTTATGCTGAATTCAAATCGGCAGTTCATATTTCTTTAAGTTAGGAAATATTTTATTTTAAATAATAATATGAAAGAGGGCTACAAACCTAATATAAAAATTTTTTTACAATAATAATTATATAAATAATTAAATTATAAACAAAAACAATGATCTATAACAAATATTTCGTACCCGATTGGGTCATTTTCAAT
>NW_017259348.1:90168-102016 GCF_001594045.1 Atta colombica
AATTAATAATGTTTCTAAACTCTAAGTTATCGCAATATGTAATTTATCAAATTTGCAATTGACATTACTTCTCATTAATTAAATTGGACTCAATTTAAGAATACGGTAGTAGTTAATTTAGAAATTTCACGAAACTTTGTAATACTCGTTCGACACCGTTGAGCGATACGTTCATCAAAGCGTTCGCGCGGCCGACTGCTTAGTTGCGCCACTCCTAACGGTGCGAATTTCATGCCTTATGATTGGTTATTTTCAAATGCCCACCGTTTGAAAACCATTGATGCCTTAAGCTTTTTGCTATTAACATTTTCGATTTACTTTTTCATGAGGAATATGTATGTGCCGGTCCCTACGCTACCTTTGATACACCCTGTATACGCTGTGTCCTTCCAATATTTGGTAAATAATAATATAATAATAATATAATAATAATATAATCTTCATACGCATCCAATACTTCCGAATGAGTCATTAAACTTAAATGAAATTTGCATTGAATGATTCTGTGATGATTCTGTTAAAAATAGTATTATAACTTATTAACAATTAAATTCACGTGTAAATGTTAATAAGATTCGTAAATTGTATTAAAATTTAAAAATCAATCAATGGTATTATAAACTTATTAATTTTTCTTTTTGTCCGAACTAGACTTTTTTGGCTTTTGAGATTAGGATATCTCGGAAACCTAATATGATGGAGCAATTTTAGCTACAGATTTGGTTTTAGCACGTCAAAATCCTTCAGGATTATATATTGTCATTTCTTAAAGAAAATATTTTTTTATAGGCCTGTGTAATCAATAATATTTTCATTTTTTATTTATATGTATAGTAGTAACTAATAATATATAATAATATGTATGAATCACTGGAAATACTGATGTAAATTTAGAATAGAAAGAAAAAATTAAAATGAATAAAAGAGAAAAAGTTCTCGTTCTCCATATTTCTCTTTGTGTAATACTTTACTTAATTTATTTAAAAATATACGCTAAGTAATTATAAAAGTATTGTCAGATATGTTTGCAAAGACAAAAATAAATAATATTATAATATTAGTCTAAAGTTATATATTAATATTCTTTAAACAACGTCTATTATTTAAAAATCATTAAAAATGATGTTAACACTCCTTCCATAAATATTTCAATTTCAGACAAATTCGACATAATGCTTAACTTTTAGATAAATTCAATCTCTCTCTAATTAATCTCTTTCTAATTTCATCCCTATTATTATTTACTACATTAATACAATAATTATTTAAATAACATTTGTTTCTAAAACGAAATAAGATATTTGATTTCGTACAGATATAATTCGGTGTGGTACAGTGCAAGTGTCTCAGAGCAGAAATTATTATTGTTAATAATGAAACGACGCTTCCACCCACTTATCTTAACTGCATGTAGATTTTACATGATGTCCTTGCAGAATTTCGGAATGGTGAGGAAAATATACCGTAATATAAATCGATATTCAGAAATCATAATGACAAAGAGTATAAAGAACATTTATCTTTTAAGATACTTCAAACGGCGATCTCCTATTGTATGTTCATGAGACAACTCTGAAAATGTTTCTATCAAGATGTTAGCGTAGAAGTAACATAGAAAATTCACGGAAATTTAGACACTTACTGACTTTCTTTTTACGACCATATAAAAAATTTTTCTTTATGAAAACAGAAATCTATTGATGAGATTTACAGATGAATATGCAGAGTAAATATGAGTACATAATAAATAAAATATAACAACTGAAAGAAGCAAATAATCCTTTTTAGAGTAACGAAATATTTGTTGGAGTATTTAAGATTATATATTACAATTCTTTTAATGAGTCCAATTTAAGGTAAGGAATCCGCTGATAATTTTATATTAATTTATCTTATGCAATAAAATTCAATTTCTTATATTTTATATAAAATGTCTATATAATAATAATAATAAATATCTGTTCACATTATTACTTGAACATTGTATATATATTGATCCTCAATACTTTTAAAAAATGCCATTGCGTTAAAAACATGCATTTTTTTCAATATAATTGAGGAGCTGAATTCTATAAGGGGATACGCGTGAATTTCGTGGGACAAAAGTATTATTTTTGGACATCGCGTTGGTTGGCATCGGTCGGCGTCGATGATGCCGAATGACGTCGAATAAGTTTGGACGACGACGATTATATTTTAGGATATTATATATTCTTAAATTAGATTGTGTGCTTAATATTCACTTATATTGTATAATTTTTTTGTAATATTATATATATGTAGACATTGTAAAAGCCCCTTGAGTGACAAAATGGCTTTACGTGTATATGTACGTGTGAGTACAAAATAACGCAAATGATTTTTTTGGGTTAAGAGATCTCGAGATCTCAAAATTGAGCGTATCGATTTTAATCAGACTAGTCGCAATCAAAAGCTCGTACTTCGAATATATAATAAAATTATCACTAGATTTTTTATTACGGTTTTAGTTTCTGATATATTTTAACCGAAATAAATTTTGACAAAAAAATTTTGGCTTGGTTATTATATAATAAGCTTGGTTATTATATAATAAGAATTTGTAATTTACTTGTTTATATCACGAAACTACATTCCCAGAGGCAAATAAACAAAATGTACAAATAAACAAAAACAATAATCTTTTTAGACTTAATTACGCAAGTAGGGAAAAGTGAAGGAATTGTGCGCACTTAAGGGGAATTCATTGCTATGATGTAATTTTTTAAGTTGAAGTCAATATAAATTTCAATTTATATTGAAATACAAAGTATAAACATCCTTCTAATAATATGCATTCTTGTATTGAACAATTTTTCATTCGATAATGTTGTATCTGGCAAAAAGTAAAAAAAGTAAAAGCGAAAAAATTTTTCGCGCGTCGAGTAATTGTGCGCATGGATTGTACGTAAATGATATAAGAAATAAATAATAAAAATATAAGAAATAAATATAAAATTTCTTGGAAAAATAAAATAAATATTTCATGGAAATATGTCATGGAATATTGATAGAAGAAAATGAAAAAAATATATTATTACATTAATCTTAATATAAAATTAATATAAACTTTGAAAAAATAATATAAAAATTAAAAAAATTAATTATTTAAACAAAAATCGCATATGTAATTCTCAGGATCATCAGCTCCACTGCATTCATGGATCCATTCAGAACACAGGCACTGAAACCACCCAGTCGACACAAACTAATAGGAACATAATGTTAATGTTATAATTTTGCACTCTACAATGTAACTTCCAAGGAACACACAAAAATCAACAAAAAATCAAAATGATTTTATTTTGATGCTTAAAGTCAATAAACAATCTAATTTTGTACCCAAAAATCATTATTTTGATGTTAAAGTACATCATTTTGATTTTCTCTCGACTTGGTGTGTTCCTTATGCTGTCATGTAACACCATGCGTTATATTACATTTATATTGTAAAATACGAAATTATAACATTAATATTTATCATATTACTTTTAAGCTATGAGCCCACTTGATATTACAAATGCTTCAAAGCATTTTTGATTGGTCAATCAAAAATTAATAAAATTCTTTCTTCTAATTGGTCAACCAAAAGTTTCGAAAAATTTGTCAAACTGAACGGTACCCCTAATTTGTCGATTAGACAGAGTTCCATGTCTTCCGAATTTTTCACAAATAATATAATTTTCATTGAGAGGAAACTTTGAATTGTCCGTATAATTACCCGCTGAATTGATGTGATAAGAAAAACGACTTAAAGATTTTTTAACTTAACTCAATGAATAATAGCTCAAAAAAGATGCATAAAA
Organism: Atta colombica; assembly: GCF_001594045.1. Classification (NCBI taxonomy): domain Eukaryota; kingdom Metazoa; phylum Arthropoda; class Insecta; order Hymenoptera; family Formicidae; genus Atta; species Atta colombica. The sequence continues at coordinate 93,993 of NW_017259348.1, forward strand.
TGATGTATTTTTGTAAGGTATACACGATCAAATAAAATAAGAACATCGTCTTATTTTCTGGACTTTAAAATTATTATCAAATTATGTAATTTCACTTTTTCTCACTTTTGATTACAGTTTTAAACTATATAATTTATGGTTATATTTTAAAAGAACTATTTCTAGAAATTCCGTTGCGGTATCTCCATTTATTGGGAAAATGCCAAATCAGAATGCGCACAATTATTCGCTATGCACAATTACCTTATACTGAGAAAAAGATATATATCCTAAATATATATATATATATATCTTTTCGATAAATATTTATTTGAATAGTATCAATTAAATATTTATTAAACATAAAAATATATTTCTTTGATACAGAAAACATTAATTCAGTAATCACTTCTTTTTATTAAAAGTTTGATTCAGTAATCACTTCTTTTTATTAAATAAATATTTATTTATTGTTTAGTTGGTAGTATTCAAACAAATATTTATTTAAATTTAGGTTATTTTTTTCTTAGTGTACTTTTTCCTAAACTCTTCGGACGTATATTTCGGAAATTATTGGTCGTACGAGGATGAACAAAAAATAATATATATAATAATTTTGTATAGAATTTAATAATCTTCAATCTTCATAATAGTTTTGTATGTAAAAATAGCCAAATCTGAGATATTTACGAAAAATTCGAATTCATCAAAAAATGACCAAAAATACAACATTCTTAAAAAAATTCTATCACGGTAAGTATATTGATTGTACGAACTTTAAAAAAATGAAATTGTTCGTAATTTTATCAGCTTTCTTTTTGATAATGACCTTTATTTCGATAAAATGAATACTTTTTAATTTTGAAAAATCGTATTATTAATCAATTTTTTGAATCTGAAAAGTTTTCCGCTGACAGTTAGTTCTCAGTATATTGTATAATACGTCATTTTGAACAACCGCAAACAAATTTTTTATAGCAATTTGCCTCCAAAAGAAATTTAATTTTCTTGAGTTATCTACTATACGAAAAAAACAATCGAGAAAAATAAAAGTATAATGATTTATTTACAAACACAATAAAATGCATTCCATAGATCTCTGCCTCTATTTTGTGATAGCGAATAGTCTGAATTCTCGCGTTGCGGGCTATATAATCGGATCGACATATAAATCATTATTTTATAACCTTAATGTTTAAAAAGCTAAAACTTTCCAAAAAACTTTCTTATCTAATAAGCAAAATTGTAGTATAGAAAAGTTGATAATTCAAAAATTCGTACAACTTTTGTAATCGAATGAATACAACGACTATGAATTTGAAAGAAATATTTTGAAAAATTCGGCATTCTGCTGTGAAATGTTTCGAAAACTTTTTAATTTTATATTTCGAGAAACATGTTGAAGTTTATTCTATGAAAGTTTTAAAGAAAAATATTCATATTTTTATTAATAAAATATGGCGAGTTAAACACAAGAATCAATTGGAATTTTTTCATTTTATAAATTACTTTTTTCGTTTATAACTTAAAAACAAAAAAAGTTTTACAAATTTGATTTAAATATAAACAAGATGCGCTATAAAATTATCTCTTATCTATTATCTCTATAAGAATCAATCATCAAAATCAAAATTAGAGCGATGTCCGAAATTAGTCTTGCGGACAATATTTTTTTATCTCGCGAAATCTACTCGTATCTTTTTATAGAATCCAGTCCCTCAATTCATCTGCTAATAAGAATAAAAAATTAGAAGTGAAAAAATAAAGCGGACTTAAAAAAAATAGATTAGACGAATATAGCAGAATAACAATCGACGAGTTTCTATGGCTTACTCGAGATTTTCGTGAAGTGAATGGGATATTCTAAAGAGCATTATTACAAATTATATTGATTTGTCTTGTCGCTTATCAGATTATAGTTTTTGCCAAACAAATGGAGAATTCGTTTAGCTGTTATCGCTATTGTATTACTGCCGTCTACAATTTTTCACGTAATCATGGTATATATTAAAAAATATTATAATTTTCTTTTCAATTAAATATTATAATTTAGAAGATATTTTTAAAATTAAATGTTAGATATTTACAAATTAGGAATTTAAGTAATAAAATGTTTTGTAATTTTAAATCTAAAATCGACGATTGACGAACATTTGGATAAATGTAATCATTAAATTCTTAATTTAAACATTGATTATTAACATAAGAACATAGATCATATATTGCACATAATTATCATTACCGACTTATTGAATAATATGAATTCATTTAGCCCGAAGGCGTAAAAAAGAAATTAGGAAAACGGCAAATGACCAGACAGAAGGTGATGAGAAGAATAAGAGAAAAGGCGAGAATTTTTTCAAGAAATTTGATAAAATGTATCATAAATAAGATAAGATTAATTATTGTAATAATAACTGGTAAATTAAGGATAAGACTAGTTAGGAAAACTAAAGGGAGACGTAAAACAGTGCGTAGATACTCCTATAGTGGAGTCGTGGAGTTGAGACGTACTCTGCTCTGTGTGATTTCCATGATTTGGGATATTAGAGAAATATAGTGCAATTTATTATTCAGATATTTTGTTGATTTTTTTAAAAGGCGAAAACCGTACAGTTATAATAGTTATTACAAATGTAAAATATATAAATAGAGGACTATATAATATTATCCTCTCCTCTAATAAATATTCATATCTTTTTATTTTTGTATATTGACCTGCAACATTGCCCAGAAATTCTTTTCTGAGAAAGTCTCACTAAAATCCGAGTTGACTTTGTCCTGCCTTGGTGATCTAAAGTCAAATTGATGAAGCCAGTGCCAGCTATGCCTTTTTAAATTCTACAATTTTTATCTAAAACATTTTTTTATAAAGCTTATAGTTTTCGAGATATTTGGTCATCTCGAAACATTTTATATTCCCTATATGATTATACAGGGTGTCCCGTAATTTTCGTTCATTCGACAACGCTCTTAGGCAGGTAGACCAGACTAAACTGAGTCGAAAAGTCATCTATCATTTTGCAATTTTCGTAATAGTTAACAAGATATTAATTATTTAAATATTGCCGAATATTGATCTTCAATAATTTTTTTCTTAAATACTATAAACAGCAAGAAACTACAAAAAAATAGCAAGAGACAAAAATTGTTTATTTTCTTCTCATAGAATTCTAAAAATTTTTTCAGAATTTTTTATTAACTTTTTAATATTGCATTTTCTTATTTTTACCAACATGAGAAAATACGGTATTAAAAAATTCTGAAAAAATTCTCAGAACTTTATAAGAAGAAAATAAACAATTTTCGTTTCTTGTTATTTTTCTGTAAAGTTGATAATATTTGAGCAAAAATTATTGAAAACCAATATTCAGCGATTTTTAGTAATTAATATCTCATTAATGGCGAAAATTGCAAAATGGTAGAGGTACTTTTCGCCTCAGTCTATAGACGTCTCTAGAATACCAGAGTTATGCCCTGAAAATGGACATGTCTTAAAATGGTATATGTGTCCGAAATGTGTGTTTACTCTCAATTGGTGATATGAATGTATGTGCGTTCTCGATTGATACTCGATTGATACGATTTGATATCATTGTGTGGCAGTACCAATCACAAGAAAGGATAGAGCGATGGCCAGATCAGATTCTGGTATTTTAGAGATTCTAAAGGTACCTTTTCATGCGCAGCACGCTGCAGCAGCAAAAATGTCACGTGATGCCAATTTTTCATAATTGCTTCCGCTCTGTGTTATTCGAGCAGCAAAGAATTCGAAGAAAGTCTGCAATATTTGTAAAAAATGTGAAAATTGAATACATTTATAATGAGTACATACAATGTACATTTTTATTAAGATTTCAAGTGATGGGGATATTCTAAATTCTAAATAATTATCTGAAATGATAGTTGTCCAAATTGTAACTGCACTAACAGTTGCCATATAATCACAAGTTTTTAGCTTTTTAAATTTTTCATATTAGTTTTCGAGCTGAGCAAATAAAAAACACATATTTGAAGTTAAACTTTAATACATATGCTGTTGTCATTATTCCTTTTCATGCGTAGCAAATGCAGCGGAAGCAATTATGAAAAATTGGCATCACGTGATATTTTTGTTGCCGCAGCGTGTTGCATATGAAAAGAACTCAGTTTAGTCCGCTCTACCTATCCACGAATGTTGTCAGATGAATTACGAAACACTCTGTATATAGTGCCACATATAATTATATTCCACATATAATTACATGCTATCATATATAATGTTTAAGTTATACTAATGTATAAAATGATATTTTGTTACAGAATATGTAATGTAATTCTCTATTATTATTGTAATCCAGGACCAACGCGCGCCTGCACATGGAACTAGACTTATTATCCATATCGTTGGTCCTGGATTACGCTAAAGATGCCTTTTAAAGACAACTATTATTTCAGGTAATTATTTAGAATTTAGAATCCCATCACTTTAAATCTTAATAAAAATATACTCATTGTATGTACTCATTATAAATGTACTCAATTTTCATATTTTTTGCAAATATTGCAGATTTCTTCGGTTTCAAATTCTTTGCTGTTACATTGTTCGTTCGATTAAACTTCAATGAGATGCGGCAATATGTATTTTGCGTCGGAAGTGCGTCATCTCATGTAAAATTTTTAATAGCTACGAATTATTGCCGCAGCATGCTGCGTATGAAAAGCAGAGTAAAGAACTACACTATATATTCTGTAACAAAGTATTGTTTTATACATGAGTATATATACTTGGACATTATATACATATGTGTGTGTGTGTGTGTGTGTGTGTGTGTGTGTGTGTGTGTGTGTATAGTATATAATTATATGTGTCATCATATACAGGGAGTCTCAGAAATAAAATAGGGGTCGTAGAATGGGTTAAGGGGAATAAAAAAGTCTGATACCATTTTGAGATATTCGCTGTAGTTTTCAAATTAAAAAAGAAAACTTATAAGCCAATGTGTGATGAAGCCGCATCACGCGAATTCGTAGTACGTCCCATCGCGTCTCATTCGACAGTATGGCGTGCCACCAAGAGTGAGGTGCGATGGGCCGTGCTACGAATTTGCGTGACGCGGCACCGCACATTGGCTTATACGTGGGTACCACATATAATTATGTCCCACATATAATTACATACTACCACATATATAATGTTCAAGATATATACTTATATATAAAACGATACTTTATTACAGAATATGTAATGTAGTTCCCTACTCTTAGCGTAATCCAGAACCATCGATATAGTTGTGTATAATAAGTCTGTGCGGCTCATCAATGAGGCTCCTACCTTATTTCTTAGACATCCTGTATAATCATAAGGAATATAAAATGTTCCGACAGCCAAATATCTGGAAAACTATAAGTTTCATAAAAAAATGTTTTAGATAAAAGTTGTAGAATTTGACTTTGGGCGTTGCAAAGGCAAGGCAAAATCAACTCAGATTTTTTAAGTGAAACCCCTCCTATTTTTTCTTTTATTTTCTTACCGTCTTTGTTGAGACCTTCAAAACACTATAATTTTATCCATTTTAAGTTAGTCGTTTCAAAGTTGATTGATGAATTGAGTATTTTATGGTGAGATGTCAGCGACTGTAGGCGAATCAAACACGAAAACTGTTCATTTTTTTGTTCTAAAACTTATATTTTGTTTAGCAGATAATAAACTGTAACATGAGAAAACCATTTGATTTTATCGGGATCTAATTTCATATTATGTATTAGTGCGAATTCCTTTGTTTCTGATATAACTCAACGATTTGATTGTTGTTTGTTACTGTGTGAAAAAAACGACTCAAATATTGTGTTTTATCTTGGAATTTTTTCACTCATGATTCATTCCTTTTGCCTCTAAATAACAGGAAAATAATTGCGGTATCACTGCAGCGGAATAATCGCCATGCGTATAAGAAACTCTATCACGATAGATGGAAAACTGTCTGAAAACAATTTTTATTCTCAGACCACCGGTATTTTCCATGTTATTATCCGAATATTGTACGTACGCTGCCGATCAATACTCTCAATGCTTTTGAAAAATTTGTAGCTCCTCCGTGCTAAACATATGCATTTTTCATCGATGTAATTCATCCGATAACAAAAATGAAAAAAATTAGAGATGAAAAATTGTGTAAACTGAAGAAAAAGTTTTTATAGAGTCTACACGATTTTTTCATCTCTAATTTTTTTTTATTTTTGTTATTAGTGAAGTTACGTAGAAGAAAAATGCATGCGTTTTAGTACACGGAAGTACGAATTTTTTTAGAAGCGTCGAAGGGATCGATCGGCAGCACACGTATAATGTTTTTTCATCTCTACTTTTTTTTAATTTTACTATCGGATGAATCACATGAAAGAAAAATGCATGCATTTAGCACAGAGGCACGAATTTTTCAAAAGCGTCGAGGGGATCGATCTGAAGCGTGCGTACAATGTTCGGTAATAATGTGGGAAATAACCGATGGTCTACGAACAAAAATTATCTTCAAGCAATTTTCCATCTGCCGTGTTAGTTTCTCTCGCATGTGTGATTATTCCACTATGACGGTATTGCAATTATTTTTCTATTATTTAGAGGTAAAAAGAACGAACGATAAATGAAAAAAGTTCAAGGTAAAACAGATTGTTCGAGTAGTTCGCACAGTACATGACAAAAGACGATTAAGTTCCATCAAGTTACATTAGAAACAATTTTCAATTTTAACGGTAAACTGTTTTGAAAATACAAGTATTTAATTACAAATATTCTAAAAGAAGAATTTCCGGCAAACATTGTAAGTAAATATACAGAAATAGACAGACGTTTATTAGAAGAGAAAATAGTTTCTTATTTACATTTTATGCAATAACTTGGGTAATAACAATATTTAAATTTAAATATAATATTAACGATTATATTCGTCAAGTGTTGTTAGATTGATTCTAAATTTCAAAATGACGAAACATGTATTACTTAAAACATTGCAATTTATCCAATAATGAAAATTAAAAAATTAGAAGTAAAAAATAGAATAAACTTTAAGAAAAATAAATAGATAAATATAATAATAAAAAAGTAATCAACGAGCTCTTGTTTCTACGATTTGTTGGAGACTTTCAAAGCAAATGGAATATCCCGAGCATTATTATAAAATAAATCGACTTATTCTATCGTTTTATGGACTATGGCCCTTTCAAAGCAAGTGGAGTGCTCATTTAATGAGAGCTAGTACTCTTATTATATTGCTGTCGGCTATAATTTTTCAGGTATAATCATGTGATAGAAAATAATTTTCTCTTATTAAATAATTTAGAAGAAATTTTTTTCGATTAAATGTTAGAATTTAGGAATTAGATAATTAAAGAAATGTTATAATTTTGATATTAGCCTCTCATAACACAGTTATTTAATGGATATTCAGAAAACATTCTATGTTTCTAGAGTATCCTTCAGGAAATTGTGTTATGTGGTATTATTTCTATTTAGATCATACATATGTTAACAATTGAAATTATATTTGTTTAAAAACGAGCCTAAATAAAATGACATATAGATATCTTTCTAAACGTTTATATAAAATATAAAATTATTTAAAATTTTAAAACATTCTTTAGATGAACTGTATAATTCTACTTCAAATGTTAATCAAAAATATATCTTTTAAGAATGTTTATCTTCTGTTCTTATCAAAGATTAATAATTAATGTTTCTAGTTATTGACTTTTAGTACGACTAAAATCACTACGAATTTTATAATCGATGTGATGTCAGAATTTATACCTGGAACAGCTTGCTTGGGTCATATATATGCACGTATCAAACGTATAGATAAAGTAAGCTCAGTTAGTTATCGGTATTACTTATATCACCAATGAGATATTAAATATTAAGGACATCTTAAAGACGATTAGTCATATTGTAAATAATACTTACACACAAATAATTTACGTATCACTGACATATCACTACATACTATTGCATCAATATCTCACACACACACACACACACACACACACACACACACACACACACACACACACAC
>NW_017259348.1:102116-102476 GCF_001594045.1 Atta colombica
GTATTGTTTGACAACATAACTCAAACCGCTAACCAGCAAATGCAGCTTAATAAATTTTAGAAACGCCTATAAATTTGCAACATGTTTGATAAATATTCGTTATTTTTTTCAGCAAACTAAAAGTATGCTTAATAAGCGTAACGTGTTTTAAAATATAATTATCGATCATATGGAAAACAACACTAATTAATTTGAGTAATCGCATACTTCTAATAATTTGGTTATAAAATCAATATGACAACGAGTGAGTTCACTACAGATTACGAACCAGTAAAATTATATTTTAATAAATTTTATACAAAGAAAGAAAGGCTTTAAAAATTACGTACACACACACACACACACACACACACACACACA
>NW_017259348.1:102576-114480 GCF_001594045.1 Atta colombica
CACACACACACACACACACACACAAATAAATTTTCGTATAACACTAACGTTTTAATTAGACTAATTAGACGTTTAAGTTCAATTTTAAGAACTCCACGTTGTTTCTTCAAACTATTAATCTGCAAACTATTAGTCTGTGGACTATTATTTCATAAATATAGATTGTACAGCTTTTGGATGCATTTACTTTTTCGCTTACGAGCTTTAAGCACTAATAAGCATCACTTACACCGTTCATTTTTTCGGTCGTAAGTGCTTAGAGAAAGGTCAGAAACATTTATGACGTCATCGTGTCGTTATAAATACTGTTCACAAATCCTTCGTCCAATGGGGAGTAAGGCAGCAAAAAACGTGAGCTTATAGCCAAAAGTAAACGCAATGAATGCGTGGTATAACTTAAGAATAAAAAATGACTAGTAAACGTGTTTATATAACATGCACATTTTGGTATTTTTATGAGGATCATAATCTTCGTTATCGTCCATTGATAGAAGAGTTGACCAAATAAGACTTGTCCAAATAATATTGGAATAAATACTTTTTTATCCATTATTATTATATTTATAATCGCTTACAAAACAAAAAGTGAACGACTTTGTTTCATGTCATAAGAGCGTTTACAACACATGAGAAATAAAAATAAATGATTAAAAAATAGTGCTTATAAGCGTAAGTGCCTAAAGCATATTAGCATAAAAAGTAAACGCACCTTTTATATGAAGCAAATGTTGACACGATGCGCAATGTGACAAATCTGGAGCGCCATATTAAATTAACAATAAGAAATATTAAATAAGATCTCAATTTCGAAATTTTTTTATCATTCTCAGCAAAAATTCCATTTCACAGACAGTACGTATTAATGAGTACTTTAATCCTAGAAAAAGAACAATTTTTGAATCAGTAAAAAAGGAAACAAGTTATTGTATACAAAAATTACATGATTAAAAATTGCGATTAAAAATTACATTTAATCGGTAATATAGAAGAGTCCCTTTAAAGAGATGAAGACCAGTTGATGCAACCCAAAACAATACGCAAGCCCCAAGGCCGTTCATAGTCCATTCTTATATTCAAGACAATCTTAAGATTCCGTCTAGAATCATAGTCGAAAAATAAGAAGGTATTTGAATAAGATCTCAAGTTAAAAGTTATCGAAGACAATCTTATTTCAAAATGTCTTGAACGATCTTGACATAAACACATCTTGTTCAAAATAAGCATAGACTCTTAAGCCTGTCCTTTTATGAATTTATAATTATTATGAATTTTGTTGAAAATTCTGTAAGTTTGTACCAGATTTTAAAAGAGTTGTATGTGATCAATCAAAATTACTAAATGAACTTCATATAAGAATTTTATATAATTTGTCCACATGAATCTCATAAGTAATTTTTAATGACCTTAGGAATCTGGCATGAATCGTATATAATGATTTGTATAGTAATGAAAAGATCTTGCCTTCTTGTATAGTAATGAAAAGACCTTATAAGAAACTTAAATAAAATAATACTGAAATAAAAAATAATTTCTTTACAGGATCGTCCAAGAACATGACATTAATTACGTGATACGTAAGTGTTACATGTAAGATCATGTATCAGTCTTAAAAAACATATAGTTGAAAAAGATAAATATTGTAATTTATCTTTTAAGTTGGTGCAGAAATTTAGCATGAATCGTACACAATGATTTATCGCAATCAAAAGATTAATTGCTAATTTAGCCTGATAACATATTCTTAAGAAATAATTTTTTTACATCATCGCTCCAAAGTAATAAAATATCATTCCAGTGATCCAAATGAAATGGAATTAATGAATGAACAGAAACTGGATTGAATATATGAAATAAAAGAAAATTAAGAAAAAATTTAAAAATTTGTTAGAATACTGAAGATGACTGAATAGAAGGTCGAAACAGTATATTATCATTATCTTAATGAATTGATAAATTATAATTTCGCTATAATAACTGGCGTAAGCTTTTCATTCCTTTCCCAAATTAAATTCGATTTAATCGAGAAACCTTTATTCAATTTGTAGAATAATAATAAAAAGGGTTAATTTTTAGCCAAAATGAATTCTTTTAAATCTCATTTAATTGCTTACTTGTCTCATTCCATTTTATTTACTGGATACGAACAATAAATCACACAAAATTTCAATAGCATTCTTGTAATATTTTCATAATAATATTCCATTTATATTCTTGCAAGATTCACGTTACATACGCACAAAATTCGCATAATCTGCGCGCGAAATTCATGTAACATGCGTGTAAGAGTCATGTAACTATGAGTGTAAAATTCATGCAAGATTCTTGATTTACCTATATATTGTATGCGATATATTCTTATAAGATCTTGCATTGTCTTATCCGAAATTCGTATGTGAAAGTTGTACACCTAATATAACAAATAAGACGATCTTCGCCAAGCGTGTTCGAGGTGGACTTAAGCAAAAATGGTAATAAAAGTTAAGAAGTCGCATGGATACACTCGAGCGGATCGGACGTGCATTTGCTTCTTGTTTCGCTTCAAGTATTGCATCATCTCAATTATATTTTTGAAAAGCATGGCCGACTTCGATTGTGCAATTGTATCACATTATCATTAGTCTCTTCATTCGTTTGGGCATATATCTAAGCGGCATCGAAGCGTCATCTGGTCGCAGGCGCCCAGTTTAAGGGGCTGTCTTCCATTTTCATTTTGATTGCATCATTTCTTTTTGCTACACATTGTAGGTTCGAGATGGCCGGTGCATTTTAATTTTTATTATTTGTTTTACTACATCTTGAAGAAAACTGGTCAAGTGAATCTCGAAAAGAGAATCAAGGCCAAAAGAAAAAGAAGAAATAAATGTTAAGAAAATCTTGTTCACTTTTAATTTTGATAAAAATATATCTTTGCGTTTTCGCGTAAAAATTGATATTTGACAATGAAAAAAATATCGTTCTGTCCATCGCCGCAAATCGAGATATTAAACATCAAGGTGTATCAAAGTTGATGACTATTGAGATTAATCTCAATAAATCTGTCATACTGACTAAATGTATCGATATACGCTGTGATCACACGAGCAAGTTCTTGTAGGCACCTAAGATATTTCTCTGCTGCAGACTCTTAGTGGATTGTAAAATGGTATATTCAATAAAACAATTAAATAAAAATCCTTGACTCGCTGTTCAAAATGTTGGTAATGCAAACTTGTAGCTAAATTCATACAGAAAATGTTTTTGGATCGAGATTCAATCGATCATAAATGATCTTTTAAATTTTGCCTATATATAAATGTAGTATCAGAAGATTTTTTTGTATGACATTTTATGTTTCACATTAACATAAAGATATACAAAAAAATTGGAAAAAAACGCAAGATTCACGAAAAATTTACTTATTTAAATCGTTAGGTAATATTATATTATTAATTTTAATTATACATTACGAAACATTTGTAACTTTTTTAAAATTTATAGGAATTTGGACATTGGCGGAGTCGCGTTCGTAGTTACAGCATCCATTTTAAAGAAATGCTGGATTTAAACTTTAATTCGTATAAAAAAAATTAAAAAGGTATCAATTTTAAATAACAAATTTCTCTGCTTTAAAACAAATTCACTTTAAAAACATAAATATTTTTTTATATTATTTTTAAAGTAGTTAATTTAATATTGTATGAGAGATAAATTTAGTGTTTGCGTGGCTAATAGATTTCTCAATCTCAATAGTCATCAACTAATGCTTAATATCTTGGTTCGCGAGACAGAGTGACGCTTATTTCTGTCAGATTTTTTCGTTTTATGTACAAACACGTCGAATAAATTTTTATTGATTTTTAAGCTGTACAAGCTAAACTGTATAACTATCAAATTTTCTGCTAAATCAGCAAATTTGTATTTTTAAAGCAATGAATCTGATCACTGATGTGATTTCCTAACCTATAATTAACTTTAATGATATATTTCGGAGTTCGCGGAGTAGCATTTCTTCAAATCTTTATTTTTATGCGAAAACGCATTGATTCAGTGTATTTTTAAATCAAAATTCGAGGTGAATGAGATGTTCTTAATATTTACTGTATCATTTCCAAGAAAATGCAGACAAAACAGTTCTGCAAAATCCGTTCTTCCCTGATGGAAAAATTTCACTGAAATTAGTCTATGTTTTGGAACATTTCAGTGAAATTTCAGAAAAATTTCAGTTTAATCTCAGCGAATTGAAAAATTCATTTTCAGCAAAATTTCATAAAAATTTCAGAAAAATCTTCCGAGTACTTTCTACACATGTTCAAATTTCTGAAAAATTAATTTTCAGTAAAATTTCAACAATTTCGCTGAAATATTTCAAAGTGAAATAATTTTAGCGAAATTTTTTTACCCGGGAGCACACTTCAAGTCAGAATCCATAATCACAGTCTAATCATATAAAAATTAAAACATTTCGTAAAATTATACTTTTCAAATGTAATGTTTCTATTGGAGAATCCAACGGAAATATTACGAAATATATTAATATTACGGAAATAATCGAATATCAAATAAATTCAATCTTAAGAACATTTTCGTCAAGACGACCTAATCAAACAAAAATTTCTTAATAAAGAACTTTTTCTCGAAGATCTTATTTCGTGACTATTATTATGCTCTTAAGATGATCTTGAATAAGTTCATCTTGAGATCATAATAATAGTCACGAAATAAGATCTTTGAGAAACCCTTAACAGCACAAACATTGATATGTCGACTGTAAGTTGACTTTCCTAAGTTCAGGCCTTTAGAATTGATTGTAAGTCGACTTTGTACAGACATCCTTTCAATATCAACTTTAAGAGCCTCTCTAGTGCGATTTGCGTTCACAAAGCTTAAAGGTGGAATCATTTCGTCCTTATTGTTTAATTATAGTTAAACAAAGATGAATGCTGTTCATTGTGGGCATGAGTCGGACATAATACAGCCTAGAGTAGTTGACTTAAAATCGGCTTACAATCTTTAAAGTGGGACATTGTATGACTTAGAGACATCTCCAAGTCGTCTAAAGTCGACTTACGAACTCCATTTTTCAAACGTCTAAAAGTTAAAGTCGACTTAAAGTTTGTACTGTTAGGGACAGTCTTGATCTTAAGCACTACTTTGAGTTTTGACTTTAATACGGGCGTGTATTCGAATTTACAATAAGTGTTTTAAGAGGATGCTGGATCGATGGCCGAATTTGATCAAGATCGATAGTACAGACTTTTTTAAATTTCAAATTCGATGATAGTGACATCTTTTATTCATTTCTTGGTCAAGTGGTCAAGACATACTTGGAAACGTTGAAATGGGAAGTCCTACCTCACCCGCCGTATTCTCTAGACGTTGTTCCCTCTGATTATCACTTCTTTCGATCAATGGCACATGGCCTGGCTGACCAGCACTTCCGGTCTTATGAAGAAGTAAAAAATTGGATCGATTCGTGGATAGCCTCAAAAGATGACCAGTTTTTTCGACGCGGGATTCGTACGCTATCCGAAAGATGGGAGAAAGTAGTGGCCAGCGATGGACAATACTTTGAATCATAAATGTATAACCAGTTTTTTACAATAAAGCCTCGAATTTCGGAAAAAAAACGGCGGAAGCAAAGTTGTACACCTAATAATATAAAGTCTATTGCAGCATTCCCAAATTTTGCGTCTACTTTAATCTCCTATAATTTCCTGTAAAATTTTTGATTCAGTAAATTCGGAGATTTATATCAATCTGCAAAATCTCGATAATTTGTCCATTCCAGCATCCTCTTAAGGGAATTCTAAAGTTATCTGTTTATCGATTAAATCATATAATTTTTGTATAACAAATACTTTTTTCTCTTTCACAGATTCAAAAATCCTTTTCCCGTATTAAAATATACGCATTAATATGTGTTTGTGAGGTGGAGTTTATGCCGAGAACGATCAAAAATTTTGAAATTGATATATTTTTTTACTATTTCTTAATGTAATATGACGTCTTAAGCTGTCAAATCGTGATATTTGCTCGAATATACGAAAGTTTTGCAACAGTTTTGTACTTATGAAATAGTAATTCGCAAATATATCGTTTGCACGAACAAATAACGTTGAATTCTTAGAATTAGATGCTTTATCGCGCCGAATTTATTATATGAAAATTGACACGAATGTGCGACTGCATATATAATAGGTTGCGTGAAATAGTTATATATAAACATGTCGATGCGCGGGACGCGGCACGACTTCTGGTAACTTCGTCGAGTTCGAGCTTTATTTTAGGATCCCTTTAAGATAGTACCAGCGCGATAATACTTATCTTTTCAAAAATTTAGCCCCATCGCGACGTGACGCGGATTCGGTGACGATACCTTACTTCCGCCAGAGAGAAAAAATTTTCGATTATTCCTGTCCAAAGTCGCACGCATGAAGTAATATATAAGAAGGAAATCAAACTTTCTAGGAGCGGTATTCATAGTTCGTTCTTATTTCAAGACTGCGTCTTAAGACACTAATACGGCCTTTTGATTGGTTTTTCTTTGACTTCTTAAGATTGTATTTAAGATCTTAAATAATTGGTGACTTCTTAAGATTGTATTTAAGGTCTTAAATATAAGAGCTGATTATAAGTTTGTCGCGTCACATGCTCCAACATGATCCAATGTGCTCCTATCATAGCTCCTACTCACTCCAATGCACTTAGAATAGGAACTATGGTAGGAGCATGTTAGAGCATGCGACGCGAATAAAATTTATGAATACCGGCCTCTGTCTGAAAGTGGGCTCGAAACAAGATTTTGGAAAACCCGTGGAAAATTGAGACATTATGATTTTAGTGCCATCGCGTCTTGCGGGAAAAGTTAGAAGTATTGACTATCACGTGGTCATAGGTCACATGTATGTATTACATACATATCACGGAGTATTTCACGCGCATACGATATACGAACGGTTAGAAAATACTCTAGTTCACAGCTTTTTCCGACAGGAGCGCTCGGATCATCTATACAGCGCTTTTCCCAAAGGCGTACAGCATAGACAACTCGGTCATATCTAAGTAATACAAAAATGAAAGAGAAAGATTGTGGAAGACAGCCAATCTTTCTCTCATTTTTTTTCTCATTATATCATTGAGTGGAAAGAAATAAAGATTGTTCCCGTTTTCCACGGTTTCTCTCTCATTTTTGTCGATTATATTACTGTGAACAATTGACGACAATAGAGAAAAATATCAGAGCGTTCCTCATCTCGCCCAGGCCTGGCCTCTTCTCCGAGTTGGTAGATTTTTGTTCTGCCACAGCTTTGACGCTATTGGTATCTCTGTTGTGTCTATATCTAGTATCTATATCTAGTAAATTTCTTACACTTAGATACGATCGAATAGCCCATGCTCTATGTCTTTGGCTTTTCCGAAACCATGTTTCGAGCTCACTTTTTTCATGACCGGTCGCTTGACTTTGATTTCCTTCTTATTACTCCGTGGCCGCACGCGATGGGAATTAGATAAAGTGTTGTATTCCCGAAGGTGCGCAATAACAAAATAATGGCGTTCACGCATTTCGCTCCTAGATACAGCTGACATGAACGTTTGATGATTCGATTTTATTTTTTCGAGTTTATATATTAGATATACAACTTTGCTTCCGCCGTTTTCCTATAGATGGCTTTAGCGGTAAGTGGTGGTCGAAATAAATAGATCATAGACGTCATACAATAAACTTGGGCATCTGTCAACATAACCCCATAGAAACATTAGTCGATTTGTGTCTGCATCATAAAGTTATTCTCGATTGAAAATGTCAGTTTACGAGCCAAATTCTCGTCATTTGCGGGAGGTTTTAATTTTTTGCTTCAATATGAAGAAATCTGCGGCTGAGGCTCATCGAATGCTCTCAAATACTTATGGTGAGGCCAATTTTAGTGAAAGAACGTGTCGTGAGTGGTTTCAACGCTTCAAGAACGGTGATTTTGACGTCCAAGGTCATGCTCTGTATTTGGTGGGACCAGCTCGGCGTAGTGTATTATGAACTGTTAAAACCGACTGAAACAATCACAGGCGATCGGTATCGAACGCAATTAATGCGTTTGAGCCGAGCATTGAAAGACAAACGGCCGCAATACAATGAGAGACACGATAAAGTGATTTTGCAACATAACAATGCTCGACCCTCCATGTTGCGAAAGTGATCAAGACATACTTGGAAACGTTGAAATGGGAAGTCCTACCCCACCCGCCGTATTCTTGCTCCCTCTGATTATCACTTCTTTCGATCAATGGCACACGGCCTGGCTGACCAGCACTTCCGGTCTTATGAAGAAGTAAAAAATTGGATCGATTCGTGGATAGCCTCAAAAGATGATCAGTTTTTTCGACGCGGGATTCGTACGCTACCCGAAAGATGGGAGAAAGTAGTGGCCAGCGATGGACAATACTTTGAATTATAAATGTATAATCAGTTTTTTACAATAAAGCCTCGAATTTCGGAAAAAAAAACGGCGGAAGCAAAGTTGTACACCTAATATATTTGACATATCATATTAAAATATATATTTAACATATTTCACATATTTCACATATTTCACATCTTTGAAAAATGAAAGTCGCGCTAACATTTAGGAACGATTTTTGATTGGTCGTGTTACCATATTATGCGCAATAAAACACCTTGTCTAATTCCACCATGGTCGCATGCACACGCGGAAAGAAAATGAAGAGATAGACGCATATTAATGCCGATGCTGACCATCCCTTTTACTCCTCCTTCCATCACTCCTTTCAGTTCCTTTCTACTATATGCCAAAGAAAATCGAAACATTGCATTCTTTTCACGGTTTTATTTTCTTAATTAAATGATCAAAAATTATAATTTTTTTACTATTCATGTATTATACGTTCCTTTATCGTGTCCTTGTTTTTTTGTAACAATCCTAAGAATGATATAATTAAAAATCTGACGTTAAGTTTTGAGTTGCGTATATACATCATATATAAAAACTACACATTTTAATTGCAATTATTTCGAAAACTAGACGGTCAATATGTTTCTAATTGCACACAAACATAGAGAAAATTTCAATTTGTATGTCAAATTTTAGCACATTCATAAGAAAATCATTGCTAGTAATACTACTTTAACAGAGTCGCATTAATAAAATGTGCTTAGGGACTTGTGATCTCTAAGCGTCTCCCTCATAGGACACTACTTCCATGATTTTCTAATTTTTTTGAGGAGTGGTGATGTCGCAATTTTCCATGACAGAAATGACAGAATCGGCGTTGAGATCACTTTTCAAAAGTAACGTGTAATAGTACCGACTTCTTTTTTACAATCGATTATTCCAATCCTTTATTATTGCTACCATCATGAACACAATATTGCTACGTCATTACCACATCGTTCTTATAACACAGTGCTGCAGAACTACTTTGTTATTCTTAATTTCGTTATCGTTATAATGCCATTCCGCTTTTTCATAGTAAAAAAAAGGGAGTTATAACGGTAACGAAACTTGCGTTAAGAGTTATAGAATAGATCTATTAATAAGCTTAGGATTTTTATTTATTCAACTATTACGATACATTTAGGAACAGGGACAATCGTTATTATAAAACAATTCTGCTTAACCTTTTTACATTTATTTAACTATTTAACTATTACTATAGACTTACAAAGACACATTGTTACATGCAAATACAGAACATTTTTTTATAAAGTAACTTTACGGCTTTTTTTTGCGAAAACGTTTTTATTACATCATCAAAGTCTATTTTGCCTAAAAGTTCTGATTCAATGTTTAAAATTGACAGGTTGTTTAGCTTTTCCCGGCCTAATGTCGAATTACAAGCGTTTTTCACTCTTTTTAATACTGAACATGACCATTCACCGCTATTATTCGTAACAGCTAGATATAAATATATTCTTATTGTACAAATATACACTTTAATATTTAAGAAAGTAGCTTCAATTTTATTTTCACGTATTACTTTCAAATATGATACTGAAAATGGAATATCGGAAGGAAATTCTTCATTCTGGATAAAAAAAATATCTAAATTGAATAATTTCTTCAACAAACTCGTCCTTCAGATCGCAATTGTATATTTTCACTAAATTCTTTGTGCAAATTCTCAATTTATCATTACCAAATTCAGAATAGAGTTATAGTTTAGAAATCCAAATGTTTCCAAATGATGCTTATAGCTTGCTGCGTTTTTCTCGAGGGCATTGATAAGGTTGTCCAAAATTGGATAATAAACTTTGCTTTTCATTGAATCTCCAGCATTAAAAACTTCTACACCTTCGCCAAAGTGGTGCTTCCTTTTCCGATTGCTTTTGAAATTGTATTTCTCACAGCCACATTTTTCTTTACCTCTACAGTACAACTTAATTAATTCGCTGAGTAGAACGGCTTGACTTGTCGACACTGAATCGGTAACGCTCAACACGTGCGCTCAGTGTCGATAAGTCAAGCCTCTCTACTATGATCTAGCGAATTAAGCTGCATATACATACACTGTACAAATTATGTTATTAATTATATATTACGTTAAAAAGGCGGCAATCTTACTCGTCAAGTACATACGTATATTAACAACAGAATATTTATCAACTTTAATGATTTTTTACAAATCGTAAAAATTACAAATGCGCTTGTTTATAAATAACTTAATTTTTTTATTTTTAAAATTGTGATGCCCCTGGTACTTCGGCGCCCTCGAGTTCAAAAGCCCCAAAGCCCAAAAGTTAATGCGCTACTGTACTTTAAGACTTTATTAGACTAACAATAAAAAATGGTAAAGAATTCAATTTCAAATATTTTTTTGTATGTCAATAATTATAATACAATTTTTCTCGATTTATATGGATTAATATTAACAAATATGTACTTTAATTTTGAAAAAAGGCTTTCAAATTAGTAAAAATAAGAACACATAAGAAAATCTTTTACAAATTAACAAAATTATTGCGTTTAATCGGTAAAAGATGATTTTAATAACTTTAATGTCGGTACTCTTACATTTTTATAAATGCAATTCAACAATATGTTTTCTTAATATAAAAATGTTTACATTATTAAAAGTTTACATAAATTTTGTGTGTATCTATATGTACTCACAAATAGCACTCAGCACGATTATGCTTAATTAATGTCATTTTTATTACTAAAAACTATGAATAATGTTTATATATAATGAAATATTTATCAATAAAATAGAAAAAAATGATATTATTCTAGTAGAACAAAAACGTTAAAAAATCGTCAGTAATGGTTAAGTAACGTTTTTAAGAAGTTATAAGTAACGTTAGAAATAACAATCAATTAAATGTTTATGAAACCAGTACAAAAATTATCATAAAAAGTTTTTTTAATGTAAAAAATCATTTTAAAACATTTACCTACAAATTTAGCTATGTTTTTACAACGTCTTTACAACATTTTTACAACATCTATGTAATTTATTTTTATAAAGGGTCTCGGACGTTCACTGAAAAAAATGCATGTAATTTTATATGGAAGTTACATATATGATCAGATAATTACCTAAATATGACTGGAAATTTTCTGGAAAAGATACTTTTTTATCATATGTAGATAATTTTCCGATCATATAAATGTAATTTTTATGTAAAATTATATACATTTTTTTTAGTATTCGTTTTCTGATGCGATACACGGAGTGCATACCGCTGAAGTGCGAATAAATGAGATAAAAGCATTTATAAATATCGCCGAAGTAAGATAAAAGCATTTATAAATGCTGATTTCAATACGTGCATGGAATGAAATAAAATTCGAAATATTTCAATTGATACTTTTATTTATGATAATAATAAAAGCAGACATACTCATATATTTTTTTAAGGGACATTTCTTTTCATTATGCATACAAATATATTATATTATATATATATAAACA
>NW_017259348.1:114580-120815 GCF_001594045.1 Atta colombica
GAGACTATTGCAATAACTCACAGAAAGGTAGATGGGACTAAATTGAGTCTATGAAGTGTGAAACTTCTTTATTCTATAGAAGTTTTGTACTTCATAGGTATATTATTTGCGCGACGTCTTCTGTACTTGACTTCTACTGTCCATATTCTTTCCAGTTCTATAAATATAATCATTTAATTATCTTCAAATGTCTTGCACTTGTTATTTTACAAGTCATAATTTATAAACTTTTATAGCTTATTATATTTATTTTCAGCTAAGAGATTTATTTGAACGTATAAGAGACGATTGGAAATTACAAAAGACAAGTTTTGAAATAAAAATTATGCACAAGTATGCTGAAACGTCGAGATTATTCTCATTGTATTATTTGAGTAAGAAAAATATTTTAGATTTTGTTTTATCTTCTTCCTCTGAAGAAAAAACTGCTTTCTATCTGTAAAATCCGTATTTCTGTGCAAAATCATTCTCTCTCTTTATTATCAGCATTATTGTATATTACGGATCATTTTTGACACGTGATATTTCTTTGGATGATTTAGATACATAATTACAGTTTTATTTTTAAATTGCGTTTGTTACAATCGCTATCAAATTAAATAAATATAGAATTTTCAAAGAATGATTGAATTCATTGCTCACATTTACTATACTTTTCTTCCTAAACTTTTTGGAAAGTTTTCTTTATATCATGTATTAATATATTTTTATTAAATAGATTTTTTGAGATTTTGCAGCAAAATATAATAACAGAAATAATACTAAAAACTCTGAATCCTTTTTTGAATATTGAATATATTATTATCTTGAAGATCTTAGACAAGCGAAAATGTGGCCACGCTATTAGATTCAATTTATATTTCTTAATATAAACTATTAATGAAGATTGAATTGAGAAATTTATAATTATCAAATTTTTCAGTTTTGTACATAGTCATGATAGCATGCAATCTACAGATATTCCTGCCCTATATTCTCGACGTTATATTGCCCATGAATGAGTCTCGCCCGCGAACACAACCTTTTCAATTGGAGTTCTTTACCATTGACGAACAATATCCTACCCTTATTAATTTTTATATATTCGTTATGGTCGTTATATCTTCAATAATTTTTTGTGCCAATTCCGTTCTGTGTGTGACTCTTATGCAACATGCTTGCGGAATGTGCGAGTTGCTGGGGTAAGAAACTGCTTCACGAAATTATTTACGAAAGAGCAGACGACTCATCGCTACCATGTAAAACGCGCATCTGGTTCACTAATTTTTGAGTCTGTATACAGATTCACATATGGCAAATATATATATATATATTTTTTTTTTAAAGATACCAAAAATATTTTTCTTTCCATATTTAAAAAAATTTTTTCACGTTAAAAAATGTTTGAATATTATTCTCTTTATTTTTTTCCGTTAAGTTCTGGCAAAAAAATTTTTACTAAAACTTACATAGATTGAGATAATCTTGGAAATTAGTTTTTTTTTCACAGATATTCATAGTCCCAGACAGCAGTGTATTTATTGATATATTGTTGATGCGCTATTGATACGAAAACATTGCAGCAATCAATTTCGACAAACTCAGGACAAGGTGAGACAGCATTATGTCTGTCATGTTGAACTCTATGGAATTTGAATTCTTGCGATGACAAATTGATGGCAACATGTCAGCATGAATATCCTCGACAACAACTCGTGTTGTCATATTGTCAACATTTTGTTAGCAAAGAGTTGCAATTAAAAAACTTCCTAGCTTGAAGACATATTTGCAATGGATGGAATGTATATCATTATATCATTATATGTATAGGTTCAGGACACCTATCGTGGAACAAGTCGAAATGGATTCCAATCAGAATTATTCAATTATTTCCTAGATTTCTATTGCGTTTTTTGGAAAAAACAGAATATTTCCGATCAGAATTCATTCTATGTTCCATGATAAGTATGCTGTTATGTTTTCATCATAATAGTCAAGATGAAACGATTATTTCGTTGCTAACATGTTGCTGTCATGTTACCGACAACATAATGTACTACTATTGCTTACAATTTGTTTTAGAAATTTGGACAACTGATTACATGTATAAGCAGTCATAGTTGTTGTCATAATGTATTCTATTTTGATGTCAGCAAATGTACGTGTGCTGTAAAAAGAGCATGAGCGTGGCATAGCTGGCAGCATACGAGATTGCTATGCCAGAGATCCCAGGTTGGATCTTACGCATAACTAAAAAATTTTTGTACGCTCATAACTCCTCTCAACAGGCAATGACAAACTACCGAGAGTATCTTTGCCAAGTGCACTTCTATAAATAAAATCGTTGTTTGGAATCGACATTAAACTGTAAGTCCCTTATGATTGTATACAATCAGCGCATCACAGGCATATGATAGAAGTCACTATATCCTTTCGGAGGATTATGGACAGAGGAAGAGAGGAGGAGGAAATGTACAGCAAATATATAACAACATATGCAATCCATTAGTTTGCATAATATGCTATATCACGCTTGGCTATCTGGGATGGAACATAGAGTGGCATTGTTTGTTTAAAAACCAAGAAATCCTCCGCTTTCAAACAACGCTATTCTACACTACAAAAAAATCAAGAATTTCTTTTAAGAGATTTGTAATTCAATCTATGTAGTTTTTCTGTAATTTTTTATAAAAATTTTTTTCTGCCAGAAAATGATGATTTCGTCTTTTCTTCCGCTTATTACAAAATGAACATCATTCAAAGTCAATCTAAGAATAATTATAATAAATATTGGTGATAATTTTGACAGGTATCGTGCGGAATGCTTATTTTACGATGTTGAACATAATAAAGATACAACACAATACAATTTAATACGATCAAAAATAAATTGTGGAAATATGGCCATTTTTATGCAGATGCATTACAACGTTATAGAGTTTGTACCTTCATACATGCCAAATCTGTAAATCCGTTCTAATTGAACGTTCTGCAAAAAAATATTATGACTATATATAGTGAAAAACATTTTGTATTTGTTTTTCTCAACTGTTCACTCAAGTTCTTGTTAAAATTTTTGACTATTTACATATATCCAAGTGTTAATTTTACACAATTGTGATTGTAATATTATTTAAATATCTTGTATTAAATTGATATTCTATATTTAAATAACATGATTTATATTGTAAGTAAAAAAATAATATAAAAATATGTTTTTTGAAAGGCAATTTCTAAGATAAATGATTAAAATAATTTAACATATTTATTAATTTTAATAAAGAAATATGAAGAAATGTTAGTTTTAATAAATATGATTGATTACAAATTATATCAGTGTTACATGTTTTGTGTTTAATTTTTTATATAACATTTGTGTTACTTCGTAATGTTAAATTAACACAAAAATTTAAGTGGATCATTTGAGACCATATAAAATGTATTGAATTTAAATTTTCCAATTGTGTAGCATGTAGCACACAAAATTGAAAAGTAATAACTTATTGTTTTCACTTAATCATGTTTTTTATATGATTACAATTAATAAAAAATTTATTATATATATATATGTCAATATTAACTCAAATAATATATTTTAATAGATACTTTTGATTTTTATTTTAATACTTTTAAACTATTATTTCTTTAGCATTTAAAACGATTTTCTGCCTAAAAAGTTAAGCAGGAAATATATTATAAAAATTACAAATTATTCATAAAAATATGTATTAATATTAGATATAAATATTTTTATATATTTTTATGTGTAAAGAATATTTTATCCTACATCTAACAGTTTTCATTAACATATATAATGTTCTTTTATATTACAAGATTCATTGGTACGATCGAAATTTATCACACAGTACCGTTTCTAGTGGACATCATAGAATTAATTCTCGTGTTAAGCCTTGCATTAACGCAGGTATGTTGACAGTAGAAACACGTACGTATCAAAATGCAAAAACAAAATCTTTCAAATCTAGGTCCTTACCATTGGCGGCGATATTGATCGAGCCTTCAGATCTATCAGCCTCGCTGTTATAGCACTACTATATCTATTCATATCTAATTATATGGCACAAAAAATCACAGACATGAGCTTGAACGTATGCGAGAAAGTGTAAGTAATGTACTTTCTTTTTAATAATAAATACATTTGAATCGCTAAAAATACCGATGTATGAGCCATTTGAAAGTTTTGAGCTTCAACTTGAAGATGGCATTACTCATCAAAACCATTCTGATACAATCGTACATGTTTTGCAATACTTGTGAAAATTGTAGATGTTTCGAATAATACAATATATATTCTTTATTAAATTTAAGATATGATTGTGCGCCGAAACATTCGGATTTTCAACACAATCAATCTAAGAATAATTTCTACTAAATTAAATTAGAAAATTTAAATTTAATTTATTTAAATTAAAGAATTTACATTATATTGCGAAAAATATTAGGGGAGACTGAGGACAGTTGTACCAATTTTTAGAAAAATATAGATATTTTTTTATTTATAACATATTATTTACATTTTATTTATATGTTTGTAATGATACGCCCTGGCTGTATATGTTCTTAATATAAGTACCAGCTGGACATCGCCGAGGACACGATACATAATACCGTATGAAACTCGCAGGTGACAGCCGCTCCGAAGACATCCGAGTACTTCCGAATTCTGCCGAATGCCATTTTCTCCCGTTCGTGTTGTTAAGAGAATCGCCGAACGATTCCAGAACAATACGAGCAGGAACAACAATTAATATAAAAGTCGCGATTTTTACCGCGTTGTTTCTTTTCCGTTCACTCCTATTCCTATGCTTGGCTGCTTGCCAGTCCTTCAGAGCATCAACATATATATGTATACATAATTATATAAGAATATTAAAAATGCTAATTTCCGGATAAAATACTAAATTTTGTTTTTGTGCTTGATTTTGTGCAGTATAATGGTTATAATAATATTTAATATTATATGTAATATATAATACATTTTATATGTATATATAAGAATACGATGTATAATATTAGATTAAAACCATGTAAGTAGATACAATAAAAATAAAATATATAAGTGTATTTATATCGTTATTTTTTGGAAAAAATCGGTTTTTTGCGTATCGATATATGTATCGATATGTATAAAGCGCACCGCTTAAAAAGATTAAAAATAGAAATATCGGATCCGTATCAGCAATATCGTAAATTAGCCAGCCGATATTTCGTTGTATCAATATTTCTACTCACAACGTGAGTTGCAATATGATATATCAAGATTTTTTTCTGTATCGCTCATCTAGTCTGAGCACAGTATATATAACTTCTTTTACATGCGGCGCGATTGATGGCATAAGCCAAATGCCTCGATACCGATTATTTTTGTTCTTTATATAATCATCTTATCTTTTATCATTTAAAAGAAAAGTGCATTATAACTTACCTTCGTTGCAACTGTCTCCAGTTTCTCCTACCTCAGCTGAGGTTCGAATTTGGGACTTATTTTAATATTTAAAAAATATTAAAATTATAAAAAAGATATTTTAACATTTTAATATTAAAAAAATATTAAAGTAAAGATATTTTAATAATTTTTATTTTTGGCTTTGTACAGGTACAATTCTGTGTGGTATAATGCAAATGTTTTAGAACAAAAACCATTATTGTTAATAATGAAACGACGTTTCCGCCCGTTTGTCCTGACTGCCTGCAAGTTTTATGTAATGTCTTTGCAGAATTTCGGAATGGTGAGGAAAAATATACCGAAATATAAATCGATATGTAAAAATCATAATGAAAGGGTATAAAGAGTGCTTATTTTCTAAGATACTTCAAACGGCGATCTCCTATTGCATGTTCATGAGACAACTCTGAAAATGTTTCTATATCAAGATATTAGCGTAGAAGTAACGTAGCAAATTCACAGAAACCTTAGACATATATATTGACTTTTGTTACAATATCAAAGATTCTTCTTTATGAAAACAGAAATTTGTTGATAATGTTTATAGGTAAGTAAATATGCAGAGTAAATAATAATGCAGAATAAATAATAAATAAAATATAATATAACTGATATATAAATCCTTTTTGAATAATAGGATGTTTGAATAACAGGATGCTTGTTGGAGTATTCAACAATGTTACAATTTTTTTAATAACTATTTCTGTGACAAAGTCACTGATCATTTTAAATTTATCTTACATAAGAAAATTCAATTTTTAATATTTTATTTAAACATATATATATATA
>NW_017259348.1:121504-124419 GCF_001594045.1 Atta colombica
TATATATATATATATATATATATGTGTGCATAATAATAATAAATATCTGTTCATGTTATTACCCGAATGTTATACATATACTATTAATTGATCCTTTCAGAATTTTTGAAAAATTTGCGCTTTATGTTAAAAACGTGTATTTTTCTTCGATAATAATTTATTCGATAATAAAGAAAAAAGAATAAAAGAAGATTCTTATTAAGAATAAAAAAAATTAGAAATAAAAGAATAAAATGGAAATTGAGAAAAATACACTCGACAAAAATTAAAATTACCGCATAGGTAAATTTATATAAAAATTTTGCATAAATTTAAATAAGCATAATTCCGCGAAAAATAGTCGCATTTAAAAACTTTTTTTTCTTTTCAAAGATAAAGTCTGTACTTCGCGAAGGTTTTAGATTTTGAATTTATCCTTATCCCTACTTGAAATCTTTTCAAAGAAATAAGAAAAACGTGTGTAATGTCCTGCTTCAATTTTCTCAAAACAGAATGCCGGCCGTAACCATAGAAACAGCAAGCACCAACAGCGCTGTAATGAACGCGAGCACGATACACGTGCTCAGTGCATGTACAATAAACATTATTTCTTCGTGCTTATTATATTAAAACAATGATGAATATCGGATACATTATCTAATTATATAAACCAATCATTTACTATATAATCCAATTTCTAACCACTCATACGGCGGCACAGACGGGAGATCACTTTTTACAGACAATCACCTTGACAACATTTTTGTTGTTTTTTTAATTACGAAATCAACATTAAAAATTTACAAAATCAATCACTCAAGGGCAAGACTCTTAAACAAAAAGCTTGCAATGCACGATCAAGCACAATGATTAATGAAAAACACAAGCGCGAAAACAGCTGAGCAATTCTCCGCGCTATTGAATACGCATGCGCAAAAACTAGCAATGCACATGAATAGATGGAACAAAACTAAGGCGCTTAAATATGAAATCGTGCACGGAGATTCACCATGGAATGGTCCGTGTATCATCCGATAAATTTCTGTTCCGGATACAGAAATTTAGGAAAATTATGAAATCACAGCATCACTCCCTTATCGCGAGACGCTATCCCTGTATCCATATATAAAGCGAGCCGGCAAAGCCCGCGTGTTACTCATCTTCGCTGTATATAGCGTACGAATCAAATCCGCGACACGCCCCGCGTGTCTCCGATATCGATCTTTGCAAAGGCTTAAATTCGCGCTAAGATTTAGAATCATTCGCCGCCAAGCTTAACGACAACCCGAGTGACTTATAATTTTCACGCTCGAATTATATTTCGCGGCTAAGTAAATCGAACTTAAAAATTATAGCGCTCTGCTAAATTATATACTAATAAAGTTTTCTCTTTCTTATAAATTGTATTTTGCGACTGAGTCCGTAGATTTAAGAATTCAACTCAGAAATTATTGCTTATTGACAATCTAATATAATACTTGCAAGACTTTCTCATTCCCACACATCGAGTTGATCGCGAAGCCCTTCAGATTGGTTTTGATTTGTTTTTGATTTTGTTTTTGTTTGTCTTTTACATATAGTTTCGTTGTATATCATAATGTTAATTTTATTATTAAGATATTTTTGGACAACTACTCTATTCATTTTATTTTTGATATGATCAACTTACTTTTAAAGCATAAGACGTTTAAACAAACAGATAAATCTAACTTTGACAATAAAATAACAATAAAATAATGGTTTACTATCCCATTTTTGCTTTGCATTTATATGCCATTGTATTTTATAAATTTAAGAGCATTATCAAAAACTTTAATGTCAAATTGTCTTTCTTCAGTTTGAATAAACTTGACGGAATTATTAAAGCACAAAAAAACGTTCTTCCTCACAAGTCGAAGAAGAATGTGGTTTTACAAGATTAATTGTAAAAATTGCAATGCTTCTTATGTGGAATAGAACCATAAATTAAAGACTAGAATTAACGAACATAAAAATGACATTAATAAAAGGAGTACGACATTAATGAAAGAGTAACTTGCCTGTCATTTCTGAACATAGATTACAATTTGAACATGATTTTTTTTGATTGGATGAATACAAAAATTTTAAATAATGAGAGATATTAGTAAAAGATTAGTGTCTGAAATGCTTAATATCACACACATACACACACACACACACACACACACACACACACACACACAAACACACACACACACACACACACACACGCGCGCGCGCGCGCGCGCGCGCACAAAATGCAAGACAATTTTCAAGACAATAGTTAAATTTGAAATCAGACACGGTTTTTTCACCATGCTTATACGAACATAATTAATAAATTTTAATTCTTTTGATTGAAGAAGGTCTAATTATACTTAAGTGGCTATCTATATTGTTTTTCAATTCAATGACTTCTGTTGTTTCCTTTTTATAATATTTATTTCTTAATATTCTTAATGTTTTTTTAAGTTGACTCTGCTTTTGACACTGCGAACGTTATGTTACAAAAAATTTAATTTGATTTTATCTGTTTTATCTATTTTAATTTATTTAATTTATATTATTATGCAATTATGGTATGCAGTAGGTAAGTCTCCATAAAATTTTGTTATCCTTTCTTTTTAGTAACTGTCTTTTTAATGATATTATTTCTGATTCAGCTCGCACTTAGTTAATCAGCTAACTGACGGTTACACATTTCAGATATAGTAATCTGTGAGACTTGCTTGCTGTATTCGATTTCTTTGTCGTTATGAACATTGGATTATTGTCAATTATTGCTATGATTGGAGACTGTTGAGGATGGCTTGAATATAGCGAAACGTTCAGTTTTGTATATTATGTAATAAATACAATCGAAATATATGTATATATGATAATCGCACCAATTACCGTATTAACTCTTAATTATTCGTTTTTTATCCTATTTTTTG
>NW_017259348.1:124519-131553 GCF_001594045.1 Atta colombica
ATGTTTGCTTAACTCTTCCGCTTCTTTATAAATTTAAAATGGAGCTCGCTGTTCTTAATACATGCATATCCAAATTAAGTTTTATCAATATTTAATAAGTGGACATCTAGAGATATTTACATTACGTTCTTTAAAGTCCTCGCATAATTTACTAGTATTAAGTTTAACATCAGGAATATAGTCTTTTTCGACAGTATTTATAGCGCTCGTAGTTTGATTGTGTAACAATGCATTGTCAGAAATATCTTTCTCCGCTTTCTGCGGATTGTAATGCTATTTCGAATAAGTTCTTAAGAAGTCCGATTGAATACAATATTGTGTTAGTCGCAGCTTATTGTCAATATATAAAATATGAAGAGTCTCGAAGAGAGTTGTGTATAATCAAGAATTCGTGGTTTTCAATTGATACCAAACAGTATTATGAATTCTTATGATTCGAATTGTATTCTTTTAATATCTATTTAATATTATCTCTAATCTTGCTAATTTTAATAATTCCGATAGAAACTATAAATCACTGAAACTTGATATAGCAAATCTGTCTGTTTACAGATCATTACGTTATTAATTTTCTTGCACTTAGCTATGATGTATTCAGTTAAGTGAATATACAGCTGTTTATCAGAGAGCTGTTTATCTTAAACCTAAATAAGTAGGATTTATGAATGTATAAATGCCCTTCTCGCTCTGCTTGATTGGTAATGGAATTACATGATATAATATAAAGTTTTATTCGATCAAAGGTATTTCAACAACATAAATCAACAACATAAACAATGATTCTTATAAAATATATTTATATCGTTAACATCGATTAAATTAGTAAATTGATCGGGTTCCAAAGGTATAGGCAATTGTTTGTTATTTATTACATAACGAGTTTCTTTTAAGTGAACAATTCTTTAGGTGTAAATGTTTTGGGATAGATTAACCCTCGGTGCCCAATAGAATAGCGTCTGTCAAAGTTTCTAATTCTATTCCATATTTAAATATCTTTTCTGAGCATTCTATTAGATAAGAAGTGACCAAGTTATTTAATTGAATTTCAGTTAATTTTCTATCTTCCAGCATAACGCTGTGAAGTTGTCCTATATTAAAATTTATTTCTTTAAACTTATTATTATTTGCTTCAAAGACATTCGAAAAATTATCTATTATTGCCTGAATAATACTTTGTTTTTTAATATAAATTTGTTAGTTGTTTTAATCATTATACATAAAATCTATTTGTTCACTATAATAATCAGCATTAGATGAATCTAACGTATCAAAGAGGATTTTCGCTATTTGATTAACAAAATCAAAGACTCCTCTTAAATCTCTGGTTATCAAATTCTTTAATATCGTTGGACCTATCTATCAAATTAATTATTTCTCTGTTAATTTTCAGACTTTTTAGTCTTCGTTTTAAACGTTTCAATTCTTGCGATCCTGAATACAATATATTATTTTTGTACTTACTATAATATAAAATCTCGATTTTATTTAAATAAAATTTTAATATTTTTTTCTTTTTTTTTCTAGTGGAGTAAGATTAACATAATTTAAAAATTTTTAATGATTTCTAAAAATATGTAAATCCGCTAAATTTTCAAAATACATTCCAACTAGACGCTCAAATGGTTGATTAATAAAAGTTTCTACTAATTTGTATAATAAAGGTTTCTACTAATTAACTATTTGCATCATCGTGCAAAGGAAAATATGCACGAATGTAAGAGAGTGGATGGATAATTGCGAGATCAGATTGACATACACAGTCTTTTATTCGTGACGCACACACGACGCTCTTTTCAGCATGCTCTTTTCTCTGATCCGTCTGCGCGCTCATTTCTTTTCGCTCAGCGCTATTGGTCGGGTCGTTTCCAGCGCACTGGTTGGATAGTTTAAGGCGCGATAATTGATATTTCTTGATAACCAATGTTTTACATCCCTTACAATTCGATCTTTTCTGACATTGATTTATCCTCGGGCATACATACATACAACTAACATAAAATACTTTTAGATTTATCATAAGCGCATATTTGATAGTAATTGAAATAAAGATGATATATAAAATGAACAGAAACAAAAGAACAATAGACTGATATATCATTACAGCAAGTTATACAAACTAATTAATTACGCTTGCCGGGGGCCTCATATTAGTAGGCTCCCAAACCCCTTGATAAGGTTTCTGTATCTTTTGAAAACCTGTATATCCGCGATAATATTCCGCGATCATTCCTTAACTCCTTAATTACCTCATATGATTGTATCAATTTTTTTTGAGACATCTACCATGCTAAAATTTTTGATCATAACGTAATCGCTTTTTTTTATATTTATTTTATATTTATGAGACTTCTTCTTACCTTTATCAAAATAAGTTTAGTTATTTTTTTTATTTTAAAATTTGAGTTTGTCATTTCTCTAATCGCATTTATATCTCTTATTATTGTATTCGCGTTGCCTTCCAGATATTCTTTTAATTTATCTATATTTGCACCACGTTGAATTACTTCCAAAAGTAATACTGGGATTTTCTCCAGTAGACTTTATTGTTACTTATGGACTGTATTGTTAATTGCAAATTCTATATGCGATACTTTATACCATAATTTATCTAAGCTATCTACCATTTTTCCGATCGCTACTTATATATATTTAACGTTCGTAATTTTTACAAAATCAGTAAACTCTTTCAACGTAAAGCAATTCTGCTATACCTAATCTAATATCTCTATCAGATACAATTATTTTCGGTCTGCTGCAGTCGGCGAAATATCATGTTAAACAATAAATTACTTTTTTAGTGATTTTTGTAAGATACAATTTTATAAATTTTGTAAAAGTGTCGATCATCAAAAATACATATTTTACTTACATTGTTTTTACGTACATTGTTTATCAACTGGACCAAAGTGGTTCACGTGTACCATAAAGAATGGAACATTTCCTGGTAGGCAAGAAATAGAATGACAAAATATTTTAGAAAATTTAGTATTTGATTTTTTAAGAAAATAAAAATTATTTTGTAAAAAAAATATTCTTTAATAACGTAAAGTACGTCCTTCGCACGTTTAAGTTACAGAGAGAGACGCTCCTGAATCAGAGCGTCACGTGAGCGCCTGGCGGCTCGGCCGCCAAACCTCGAGCGATAGTAGCGCTCCGGAATTGGCTCGAAATGTGTAAATCTTTGGGAGCATTGCTCTAAAGAAAAATAATCTTTCTTCGGGCTCTAGTTCTAAAACTCCTTTACAATAAGATGTGAATTGATGAACCGGAATATTTTATCATTAAAAACAGGTAAGAGATTCATTATGACGAACGAAAAAGTTTACTGTTAGTTGCCGAAATTGAGGATTTTCGATTTTGTTGGTCTCTATTTACGTGAATGTTTTCGACGTGAGATTTTAACTGTGATGACGCTGATCGTTCATGATTAACGGTGAAAGTATGTAATCAGATTCGCTATCTATCGAATTACTTTCGTCTGAAGTATAGACATAGGATTGCTAGGATTTCGATAGTTCATAAAGACTTACATTAGTACAATATATAGCATGATTGACCTCTGAGTGTCTAATGTTGGTCGAAGATTCGATGTCTGAGATAGATGTTTCAATGTCTAAGATGTCCAAAGTTCGATGAGCCTTTTTTTATGCTGTCCACTATCTTGTTATCGGCTCCGGCCAGAAGAGACTGTCATGTTCAGAGATGCTTTATGCCGCTTTCTCGTTGTTTCGTTTCGTTAACATTTGCGGTTATCCGGTTTTCAATATCTTTATCTTTGAATCGTGAGCTGTAGTTTGTCAAAGTTTTATCGGTGGGACGTTCACGTCGCAGGTACGATATTGTATCCGCTGCACTTGCCAATAGGAATGTCAGTCTTCAGTTTTCTATCTCGTGATACAATTGATGTAAAGAACAAAAACTTATTGTTATTTAGTGTGAGAATCCTATGAGAATCAGGAATGTCACGAAATTATCCTGCCTTTTTCCAGCTCGGCTGCGGTATGAAAACATCTTTACTTAAGGTAGGGAAGTGAGAGGGGAGAGGGAGGGAGAGAGAGAGAGAGGGCAGGAGGGGAGGGACGAGAGGGGAAAAATGAAATATTGGGTTGTTCAAAAAGTCATTGCGTTTTTTTCATTTGATTTTCAGGTGTGTTTATTTAATATACATAATGTACATTAATCAATGATATATTAGCCGTTTTGTTCGATGACCTTTTGCCATCTCTCGGGCAACTTCATAATATATCACGTTCATAAAACTTCCCATCCTTCTCTACGAGAAACTTATCTAGGTGCTGTTTGATGAGGTCTTCAGAAGCAAATGTTTTATCATTCAAGGAGTTTTGCAAGGAGCGAAAAAGATGGAAGTCTGATGATGCAAGGTTTGGGTTATATCCTGATGGTGGATGTAGTAACACATCCCAACCATGTTGCAATAATTTTTGTCGAGTGACCAAACTTATGTGTGGTCTCGCATTATCGTGATGAAACACTCTTACGATTGATTAGCTCGGGACGTTTCTGTGCGATGGCAGCACTTAATTTCTGCAGCTGCTCACAGTAGACATCGGAATTAATCGTTTTGTTCTTTGGAAGTAGCTCATAGAAGACTGGTCCCTTCCAATCCCACCACATTGACAGCATTACCTTCTTTTGTTAGATCACCGCCTTTGCTTGCCTTTTCGGTGTTTCACCTTACCTACTCCAACTTCTTTTTCGGCTGACATTGTTGTAAATAATCCATTTTTCGTCGTCCGTGATCATCTCTTCAAGAACGGATCGTTTTCTTCGTGTTGGATGAGTTGATCGCAGACGCATGACGAACGAAAAAGTTTACTGTTAATTGTCGAAATTGAGGATTTTCGACTTTGTTGGTCTCTATTTACGTGAATGTTTTTGACGTGAGATTTTAACTGTGATGACGCTGATCGCTCATGCGATTCGTCAGATGAATTTCTTTCAACTCATGCGTACTCAAACATCGAACTTCTTTACGAAGCCTAGCTTTAAATGGTCATGAACACTTCCAACGGACACTTTTAGAGCGATAGTAAGCTCCCGAACCGTTGAATGCTTGCACCAATGCTTTCATTTCATCGTCGTCAATCTTAGAAGACCTACCGAGCGATGAGCGTCTTTGACTGAAAAATCACCATCACGGAATCAAACCAGCGAACCAGTTCTGGCATTAATATTTTTTGATGACATTTCTGCCATAAACTCGACGCAACTTTTCCCTTGCTTCAGTTGTTTTCTTCCTTTTTTTGAAATAATAAAACAGAATATGGCGAATATGCTCTTCAAAATTCTCCATGTTCGAACCACAAACACAAAACTCGACCGAATCGTGTCAACTTTTTTTTTGGTTTTTAGATTGAGTGTCAACAACAAAACGCGCGTAAACATTTAACATTCATGTTACGCTCGCATACAAATAAACGTGGATAACGCCATCTATTGGAAAAAACGCAATGACTTTTTGAACAACTCATGCGCGTATCATATCATGTGTTTCACACGTAGCAAGCAGCTGATCGGAACTGAGCGCCCGCGTCAGATAGTGCGTTGCGCCGCCCTTGTCTATCTTCCGTACGCGACTTGTAATTCGCTTACTATTTTCGTTTATAATTTAAAATCTAAGCTACGTATAGAATTTTGTAAAGGAAAAATTCTCTTAGTTTATGTCAAAAATATGTCATTTTAAGAATAAAGATTTATTCTGGGACACTCTGTACACACACGCACGCACGCACGCATATATAAATAAGAGTCTCATTTTAAATAATGCATTAAAATTTCTCGAAAACTGTAGATAATGTTTCAAATATAAGTATGATTCGGAAGGAGACATAAGAAGATACCATTGATTTGATCTTTTGTGACAATTGCCAAAATCAAATCAAGGAGATATTTTTTTATAATCAATAAAGATGGGGATAACAATGTTACCGATCGTATTTTACCGACTGTACTGAAGATAATAAACGTGATAGCGTTATCTTTTATTGATACAGCCAAAACAGTCGGTAAAGTAATCGTTCTTCAGTTATCTCCAAACCCACTTATTGACAATCACAAAAATTTTCTTTTGACTGATCATCTTTAGATGCTTAATAAACTTTATAATTTTATTTAAGAGGATTCTTAATAAACTTTATAATTCAATTCAGAAATGAGTAAAATGTTGTTCAACTTAATAAACAATTAGATATAAAAAGTTTATATAAATTTTACATTGTGTATCTATGTATATATAATAAAAAATAGTTAGCACAATCCTAATTATGTTTAATTAATATTATTATTTTTATCAAAAAATTACGAATAACTTGAATAACTTTTATATGCAATAAAATATTTGCAATAAAATGGAAATGAACGATAGAGTTCCTATAAATCTTTTTTAAAATTTGAATCCGATTATATTACATAATTTTATATATAAGGAACAGACTTTCAAAATGCGTTTCATCTCCAAAATTTATAATTTTAAGAAAACAAGAAAAGAAAATTATGCGCTTTACAGAAAATAACAATAATGTAAATCAGTAGAATGTTAAACAAAATTGTCAAATAATTGCTAAAAATGTTAAACAAATGCATTTTATGTTTCTGTAGTTAATGAGTTTCAAATACCTAAATTTTTTCAGCATATAAATTATGATAAAAAAAATACTTTTTGTACATCCCAGAGTAATTTATAATGTGAGTCTTTCAACATTAAATGTTACACCATTTCTAATTAAAAAAAAATGAAATTTTGGATGAAACGCATTTTAAAAATCTGCACTGAAAGAAAAGATTAGTTGCTACAATTTAGATGATAAAATGTAAATAGCATTTTTAATGGCTGCAGCAATCAGTTTTTGGTCGTAGCAGCCAATTTTTGGTTGCATTAGTCAATTCGCAATGATTTCGATAAGCTAACGCAATCAAAAATTGCAGCCAATTAAAAAACTGCAGCCAATCTTTTTTTTTAATGTGTTCTTTATATGTCATGCACACTAACGTAATAAATATTATATATATATATA
>NW_017259348.1:131653-132154 GCF_001594045.1 Atta colombica
TTATAGTTTATTTTTTTTTTTTTTAGCAACGGAATTGATTTAAACATATGTGAAAACAATTGAAGATTACAAAAGACACGCTTCAAATCGTACACGAGCACATTGGAACATCGAGATTATTTACACTTTATTATGCAAGTAAGGAAAAACTTTTTTTTCTCTTCAAGGAAAAAGATGCGTCTTTCTATTTATATGTATACAAGATCGATATTGTTTCTATATGTGAAATCAATATGCTCTCTTTTCATTATCATTGAATGTATTATTCAAACGCATTATTTTCGACGCGTGATATTTCTTTTAATGATTCATGCATCATTATAATTTTATTGTTAAAATGTGTTTATTGTAATCATTGTCAAGTGAATAAATGAGGAATTTTCGAAGAATGATTGGATTTATTGCTTGCATTTCCTACTTTTTTTTTACCTTCTTTCAATTTTTTTTTCATATTATGTATTAATATATTTTTATAATTATATAAATATATATTATATATAT
>NW_017259348.1:132254-150719 GCF_001594045.1 Atta colombica
TTTATCATTGGTTTATACATTTAGGAACTAAAAACAAGACTATAAAAATCTCCAAATTTATACTTAAACGAAATCAAAAATCCTTTTACATTAAAGTAGATGCAAAATTGGGAGGTGTTGCAGTGGACTTTACTAAAATCGAAAAAAAATTAAAAACTTATTTATTTTTCAAGTCGTAGAGCTGTTACCTGATAGATGTTAGCTAATTTTTTGAGAGTTTGCAGCAAAATATAATAACAGAAATAGTATTAAAACTGAATAGTACTAAATCTTTTTTTGGATTTGGATTTCATTGAATATACGATCTTGAAGATATAATATTAGGAAAGTTACAATGGCCACGCCATGAATAGAGTATGCATGTTCATAACTCTGAGGATACTTTCATCAGTCATAGACGTAAAAATTAGACAATATAGCTTTTTAGCTCTATCATAATCTATTTTACTCTACATAAATCAAGAAATACTAATTTTATGTTTAACATCATCTTCAAAGTTGTTTTCCATGTAAAAAAAAAAAAATGTGTTTAATAGATAAACGTACACAGACAAATATAACATAACAAACAATAAATGTATAAGATATATATTGTCAAAAAAATATTAAAAATATTAAAAATAGTGTTGAAGAAATATTAACTAGTAAACGCAAACGCTAATCGAATGTTATGCTAGTATATTGTAGTAACAAAAAAATATATACTTAATGATAGTTGGCGATATTTGAAATATTTGGATTATCATAAACAAATTATGCATTTTGTTCTTATTAATAAAATCGATGAATTTATTTACATAAGTTATAAGCACATGCAAAATCTTTTACAACTCATATAACAACTATGAGGTCCTGTAATTCTTCGCGATGCATCATATTGGCAAAAAATCTACCGTAAATCGTGAAGTGGAGTCACGACGAGATGGCGTCCATGGAAGCCAGTTTAATAACATTAATGAAGGAATAGCGTGAGCGAGAAAGCAGGAGAAGAGTGCCCTCGTCCCCTTCGAGATTTTCCTCGCCGCCTCTCCGCCATTCTTTATCCTTAGAAGAAATAAAACCAGAGTTGTAAGAGCCGAATGATTAATATCCAGCCGACAGTTTGTGAAGCGGGCAGCCAATAAACGGGATAAAAATACTCGTGAAAAATAGCGCGCTCATTAGGGGTACAGTGACATCTGCGACTGCCTGCCTCGAGTGCTCTCGCGCTCGAGAAGAGCCCGAGAAGGCGGGTCGAGGAAGACGATAGGGTGAGCAGAAAAGAAGAAGAAGAACGAAGGGGGTGGACGAAGAGAGGCAACCGAGGAATGGAGCGCCGGAAAACGGAGGGACAGATTTATTAAAGTAATGGCAAATTATTTTAATATTCCGATGAGAGTGCGCGCTCCATTCGTTGTACCAATTCAATAATCCGCGTCCAGTCGATCCTTTTCTCGCCAGAGCGTCATTATTTCGAAACTGGATTCTCATTGTTCCCAACTCGACATAAGAAATGAATACATTTGCCGATATGGCGAGAAACGTTGAATGTCTAAGCGGTAGAGACTTGCCCTTTTATTAATTGCGCATCGCGAAATTCGACACTCACTGATCTTTGCATGAATCCGCGTTCATGTCTTGAACTAATTATAAGTATGATTATGGTGAAAGAATACAAGCGAAACGTGATGTGCATACCAGCAATTCAGAATAATTAGCCAGCAAATCAAATTTTGTCCTAAATTCAATTCTATCCAATCTAATTTTGTCTTATTACTTTTTCCGATTGGCTAAACCAAATCGGTTACTGCACATTTCTCAAGTTGTTTCACCTATCTTCTGCTACCATAAGTATGATATGGACCGATATTAGGGTAACTTCGGCAAATACGCCGCGAATTTACGCCACAGAAGTCAGAAAAAATAGAAGGAGTGGGAGTAATTTTCCCACAATTACTGTTATATATGCCTTTATGTTATATTAGTATTGTGTTATGGTTTCTGTTAATCTTAATGAAATTATTGTTAATTGAATCGATTTGTCACTGTAATAACGTCATCATAAATTATAATCTACATAAAATGATTACTGTAGGGCATGTAAAAGACTTATTGTTAATGGTTATTTCGTGATACATTCGTGTAGTGGAATAAAGCATGTTGTGTAGTAAAATACAAGTGCTTTGCTTTCGTATTCTTTGTTTAGTTTGTTTAGTTTGTCTGGTATATTCTGGTATATGGGTTATACAACATTTTTAGCAAGCGATTTATGCTCGAAGCAAACAAAGTGTGTAGATTGAATTCAGTGCACTAAATGCAATAAACGCATTATATGAAATATATACTTCATGTTAATACTTATAATATATGTAGGAAGATTGCAATTATTATTTATTACCACTATTATATTTATTTATATTTACTATTACATTCCTATGATATGTTATGATATATATAATATATATCATATATTATATTTATTATTTTTATTTCTTAATAAAATTTTATAAACACATTTTATAAGTTATTGTGTCATTATACGTCTTATTTATATGCATTATTTGTAAATTTTTCATGAGCCGTACATAACCCCCCTCCCCCTACGAGTATCATATATCCCACTTCTATGGAATATACGGCAAAAATGCAACAATTTCAAAAAGTTTATTTTTTAATATGAAAAATATTTCGGATTTCTAATATTTTTTTCATAGTAGTAGACAATACAAAGTTTTTACTGATATAATTTGTTTACTATAAACATAGTACTTAGGTCCGGTTGCATCAACATTAATTTTAAGCTTAAAACTCTCTTTGTCCTTGTCTCTTTTCGATTTTAAAACGAGATAGAGAGAGAGAGAGAGTCAAGTTTTGCTTAAAATTAAAGTAATGTTGGTGCAATCGAGCCTTAATAAATTAAGTTTTTGATAAATACGGTGTATATATCGGAATTACCCTGTGTAATATTGATAAACTCCATCGGAGAAATTGAGAAGTTTCATGCTTTGTTTATTCAAGCTTGAAGTAGTTAAATTTTTCGATAACTAAATTTTTGCTGAGAGCGCATTTTTATGAAAACTGTAAGTGTTACAGCCAAAATAGTGATATCTAAGTAATCAATTTGATTGTGTGATAAAGTGTGTATAAGTCGGTGTGTTTTATTTGTTCTTATCAACATGTTTGCTAATACTTTCCTATATTTTTTGTCCGTTTTTTATGCTATGCAAGAAATAAAAAATGAGAAGACATACATTTTGCGCGAAGTATCATGCGACGATAGAGGTTGGATAATGAAAGTTCGTTAGAGAAGAGTGCATAAGATGAATGGGGACAATTATGACAGCGGGGTGAATAAGACACCGCGGTATCTTCTAATGATAAAATCGATGGTCATCACGAGGTCGTTAAGCAATCACGACTATTAATCAAGCGCTCATCGTAGAATGCTTAAAAAAGGATGACTAGAATTTATTATTGAGAGACGTGATGGTACCTCATCTCGTTACGCAACTGCATCGATTCATCTCGAATGCACAATTAATCAATATAATTCAATTGCAATCCTGATAATGGCGAAAAATATAGTAAAAAAGAAGAGCATCATTTTTGTTATATAGAGTTATATAATGTAAATTAAATTTGTTATATAGTGTAAGTAAAAGGCGATAGTATGATACTTTGTAGAATAGACTGGATTGAAAGTTATGCAGATAATTTCTTGGCCGTGCTAGAGACTTTATAACAGAGTCTGGTTACAAGTAATTTTATCAAAATAAGAGTAAAAAAGAATATACGTATTGTGTTACATACTATTTCATTCTAACTTATTTACTATATTAAGGCCATTTTAAATAATCTATAATTCGCGATCAAATTCAGAATAAAACTCTATTTATTATTTTATGTGTCATGTAAGATAGGAAACATTTGAAGAAATAAAATACATAGAAAATATATATCAGTGATATATGTATATATCAGTCCGCCGCGCCGATGATCCTGCCATGCTTTCTATCCAAAAAAATATACGTCATGATTATGTCAATCGATTCGAGTATAATGTCGCAATCAATTGATCGGGCTACATCATGGCTGAAAATAAAAAAAGGGTTAACAAAAAATAGTAAGTCAGAAATACTTAAGGAACGAGATGAAAGTTGATTTGCAAGAGCGATTTACGTGATCAACATCTTGCAATTAATATGTACTTTTTTCGTAAAGTAATGTAAATAATTATAGTTTCCGAAAAAGCTATATTAATTGCAAAATGTCGATAAATCGCGTTTGTTGCAAATCAACTTTCACGCCGTTCCGAAGGGTTTATGTGAAACGGTTATGCAATTACTCCTTCCAATAGAACATACTCTACAAGCAACTGCAACAACCGACCGCCATTATGCACATCGGAATCTCTGATCACAACCATCAGAGCACTGATATACGTTCGCCATCAAAATCACGTCGCACAAAGTGACACGATTGTATTTTCCTTGCTTACTATTTTTTTGTTAACCTTTTTTTATTCTCAATCACGATGTAACCCGATCGGTCGTTCGATTGCGACATTATACTCGAATCGGCCGGCATAATCTTGACGTATATTTTTCCGGACAGCATGGCCGGACAACCGCACGGCAGACCGGTGGCGATATTCGTTAGGGGCTATTTTTAAAAATTAAACGTCCCACTTTATCGTTACGCGCGGCGATTAATAATAACGGGCGCGATCGAGCGCGGGCGCGTATCTTCCATGGTCTCTCTCGGGTATAAATCTGCGAAATTCTGGAATTATCAGGCGGCGGGGCATGAAAGGCTATTTCCGTCGCGCGGAATCGCGGGCAATATTTTACCGCCTGGGATTGGGGTTGAACGGGGGACACATCGACGTTTGATATTTTTATGCAGTGGCGCCACCGCGGCGAGATTTACGAGGCAGATATGCGATCACAAAATGTCCGACACTAAATCAAACATGTTGCATCGGAAAACATCCGAAATTATTATTGGGACTTTTATTGGATCGACGGGAATGAAATAAACGTGTGACGTAACTTTATATTCCGCCCCTTTCCTCCCCAATTCTGCGAGCATCATCCCCTCGCACATCTCCCGTTCCGCGAACGCGCCGTTCTATCCGTTCTTTTACGGAATAAAAGGTTAACTTTATGATTGATTCACCTTTTTTTATGAGCTTTTTTTCGTCGTAGTTGCCAAAGGCAATGGATGGATCCTCTATTCTCCGTCGATATCGCGTCCTTTCGATTTACAAAGCGAAACGCCACGCGGGCCTTTCTTCCTTCAAATTCCTTTCGCATGGCATCGCGAAAGGAATTTCTTCTAATCATTAGATAGAGTGTAGATACGATGAAACTTGCTTAAAATTCAAAGAACTTATCTCATACATAATTATCGGATGATCGGAAAAACACAATCATCTTATCCAAGATAAGAAAGATGCTTTGTATCGAGTAAAAATTAGGAATTTTTATCTCATACGAGGTAAATAACTCATTTATTTAAAAAGACATTAAAGTATTGAGTTTCATCTATTTTTTTTATTAGCTGGATCTTTCAATATGCTACAAGTTTCTAATATTTTGCATCATTTCTCATAGACAACTATATCTTCATAGACAACTACAATATTTATATTTTTGTTTAATGTTTTATTTATATATTTTATATTTTACAGGTATGTATATAAGATGCCCCGAAAGTTTGCGCTTTTTTACTATTTTGCAATTTTCGCAATAGTTAACAAGATGTTAATTACTAAAAATTGTTAACTATTGATCTTGAATAATTTTTTACTCAAATACTCAACTTTATAAAAAAGCTGCAAGAGACATTCATCAGACAAAAATTTATTTTCTTCTCATAAAGTTCTGAGAATTTTTTCAAAATTTTAATATCGTATTTTTTCATGTTGGTAAAAATAAGAAAATGCAGTTAAAAAGTTGATAAAAAATTTTGAAAAAATTCTTAGACAATTTAGAATGAAGAATATAAATATAAAATAGGATTCCTAATAATTATAAAAATATAATACAGATTTAAGGGGGCTACTTTGGAGTCAGCGCGGTAAGAGGTGCACAATCTACACTTATATAATCATTAATAGTATAATGTATTAAAAGAATGTTAGTTTAAACGTTTCGGTTTTAGCCATCTTCAGCAAATACATAATTAATATATTAACAAAGAATATCTTCTATCCAGTCAGAAAGTGAGAAAAGCACATCGTACAAAGAAGATTAAACAAGTGATTGCGTTCTCAATCTCAATATAACATTGCAGTTAAGTATATTACAATATTGAGTAAATGAAAAAAATTGATATAAAACATGTTGTGACTAAACTTAAAAATCATCAAGATGTATCGAATGTTCTTAACTATTTCATATCTA
Organism: Atta colombica; assembly: GCF_001594045.1. NCBI lineage: Eukaryota > Metazoa > Arthropoda > Insecta > Hymenoptera > Formicidae > Atta > Atta colombica. The sequence goes on from NW_017259348.1 coordinate 138,641, forward strand.
AGAATGTAATTACTTGTTAACCAAAAAAACAGGCAACTTCTTTATATAATGTTTGTGCTTTTCTCATTTTTTGACTGGATAACAGATATTCTTTGTTAATTATGTATTTGCTGAAGATGGCTAAAATCGATAGCCGAAACGTTCAAACTAACATCTTTTCATACACATTATATTATTATATTAATGATTATATAAGTGTAGATTGTGCACCTCTTACCACGCCACTCCAAAATAGCCCCCTTAATACTGTATTATTTTTTTAAATTCTTAGAGTTCTATGAGAAGAAAATAAATGATTTTTGTCTCTTGCAGTTTTTCTGAAGTTGAGTAAAAAATTATTCAAGACTAATATTTGGCAATTTTTAATAATTAATATCTTGTTAACTATTGCGAAAATTGCAAAATGATAGAGGATTTTTCGACTTGGTTCCGCTCTATTTACAAAAGATTGGCAAAAACTTTCGGGATACTCTGTATATTTTTGTGTAATTTGTATTTTTTACACACACACACACACACACACACACACACACACACACACACGCACGCACACGCACACACACACACACACGCACATGCACACATTACTCTCCCTCATTTTACCCTCCCACATCAATCAACTTTACTCGAGAAAAATGAACGTAAGCAAGAACACGATCCCAAAGAAAAAAGTCATCTAGAAATCAAGTCGCATTTAAGGGGGGTTTAATGAAAGGGAAGGGGGCGCTCATTCCTTTCCCTTACCCAAGATCGCCATAGTTTGCTGTTATTAATCATGCTAATCGATTTGATGCGAACTGCTAATACAGCATCAGTTAGATGCGGTCTCGTGTGCCGTGTCTATCTTTTATTGATGCAGCCGGCGTTGGCGCCGGCGTCCGACGCCCCTGTAATTGAAGGGACGCCCTTTAACTGAATTTCAAACGATCGTATTGTCAGCGTTGCGTTTGCGATTGCGCGTGAGCGTCGCGACGTCTTCCGACATTCATGAAGCGCAGCATGCGATCAATTCTGTATAATTTTGTTTTATGTCGAGGTAAAATCCGCAAAATAAAGCTTCCATATCTGTCAATAAAAAGAAATATACTCGTTTAGAAGTTTGAAAAATGCTGACATAACAAAGTAATACTAACAAAGTAATACTAAAAAAAGTAAATATCTCTAATAAACTTCAATTAAAATCGAACTAAAGATTCGTATATTTTCGGAACAACCGAATAAATTAAATAAGAAACAAGAGAAAAAAAGAAAGAAAAAGATTAATAAAAATATTTTTTCACTTCTAAATTAAATCCTGATTGCAGAAAGTAAAATTTCTTAACATTACAGAACGAACTTTCATGAATTCTTAATTCGCAGATTCTTTACAAGATACTTCAAAAACGAAGTTCTGTTGAGCGATGCCAAAATGCACAACACAATTGCACAAGAACTAGCGCATTCAGTTGTGTTTAAAGTCGCGATATAGGAACGGAAGTAGTCATTCAGTTGCCAGAGAAGGATCTTTCAGGATGAGGCGATATATCGCGGTTATTGTCCATTAGGAAAGCCCGAGGTGGCCATCCACGCCACGAACTTACTTTACGATCTCCTGCCATCGTTCTCCTACCTTTTTACGCCACTGACTGTTCTCGTCTCTCCCTTTCTCTTTCTCTCTTCTTCTGTTCACTCTTGGCACTCACTCTTATTCCCCTTCGCTCCTTTATCTTTGCTATCATGGCTTCCTGTATCTTTTTTTCCTGCGTCATCATCGGGGTGCGAGTGTGCTTTATCCCGCGCCTTATGGCGACTACGACGAGATTGCTGATTCCTAGGCGATTAATTCGTCATTCTATACCCTCGATATTGTTCCTTGGTGGTGTTGCATTTTTCTGAAATCACAGTATGATACTTAAAAGCTACCCACGCATGAGAAAATTTACTCAGAGAGAATTTATTCGTTATTGCAAGACAATCCGCAATGTCAATTTTATTGACGTCCCTTCATTTAAATTCATATATAATTTGAATTATTTTTAATCATTTTTATAGAAATGCTCCTACTCAATACATTGTTAATTTAATTAAATAAAACAATAAAGTTAAATAATTTAAGGTGATTCTTTAGTAAATCGAGTTATCATAGAAATGTCTAATTTTTATATAATGAAGTTGAAGTACCGAAATTGACGTGTGCAAAATTAATGATGAAATAAGAAAAAAAAAATATTGAAAACGCAACCTTTCATGTATAACTTAGTGACAGATAAGGCTTGCAGACGCTTCTTCGATTAACTGTACACAAATCTTACCAGACTTTTTTCAAAAATGAGATTATAATAATCCAAAAAATTATGAATTTGGTCATAAAAAAGTAATAGATCAACGACTATTCTGGAAAGATATTTACGTGTGCATAAACTTGCATATAAATTTAACCTCGAAAAGTAATAATTTTATTATTGTTGATCCTGGTGAGACACTTCAAATTTTTGGCATTTTACTAAAGAACCATCTTAATTCGAGAAGAGAAAACGTACCTATTAAATTTGACTCAAATTTAGTTTACTTACTGTGAACGTTAATAGACGTTTTAGTCTGTAATCAACCACCGAAATGGTTTTACATTATGAAGCTAAAAATAACAAAATTCAGTAGGTATTCTAAAACAGTATTCTAAGTAACAATTCATACTAAATTAAATAATGAAACAATATATCCATACTTAAAAATTGAGAAAATTGCAAATACAAGTATTTCCGAAAAACATGCGATTTAACCCACTTGAATAACTGCATGTCTCGCATTTCCATTTTAATGCAAAAGGCACCTCTTAACCGTATTTCTCACTCGCAAGTTTTGCACCATTTTGAACGGATCTCGACGACTAATGCCCCTCATTAAAAGTTTCTCTTGCTGCACCTTGAGATGCGCCCCGTACTCGGAATATCACATAATCCATTGACCTGAGAAGTATCGTAATCGTGAAAAATATATTGCTCTGAAGGGTCGCATAAATCCTGGTCGAGCTTTTCCCGAAGAGAGAGAGAGAGAGAGAGAGGGGGGGGGGAGAGGAGGAGGGAGGGAGAAAGAGAGAAACAGTGGCCTGTAAGAGACGACGACTGGAGAGAGGGCTGGTTAATTGGCATGACAGATAGAGGGTGCGAGAGAAGTTGTCGCTTAGTAACATTACGTCGCGATGAAAGTGATTTCCAACCCTCCTCTCGTACTGCTGCTACTATTGCTACTACTACTGCTGTCGCTACTTCTGCACCACCCGCTGTTCCGCGTATTGGCGAAACGTTTCAGAGTGAATTGCATGAGCACTCGATTCCTTGTATTATTAGAGAAAAAGAGTTCTGAGAGTTTTTCATTGCGTATTTGTATTCTGTTTGCCTTGATAAAAACAGTTTTTTGTTCTCATAAAGAGACAAAAATATGAACTTTGCTTTGCGTTAGGCATTGAAAGGAAAGTGCAAATTATGTAGATATTTATAAGGTTAATCAATCGCTACTTATCATTAGAAATAAAAAGCAAAAAGATTTTACATAAATCATATTAATATTTATTATTATTTATTTTAAATCTATTTGTCTTTTACTTTCAAATCACGTAACGATATTGATTGACCTTATAAACATGTATAAAACAATAAGTCATTTCAAACAAATAAAACAATATTTATTTTATGAGCAAGCTCTTTGAATTCCAAAGTTACATTGAAGTACCCGAAATTCTTTTGATAGATTTGAGATATTCTGTATGTTCAATATGTAAGATAATTTTTTATAGAAAAATACTGTTATATTAAAATCTCGAAATTTTTCACTCTACTAATTCATCGTTAATAGAAAACTTATAATCTTATTATAACATACATATATATACATATTTTAAATCTGTTTATATTAAAATAACATATTCGATTAACTTTATACATACATATCATATTTAATTATATATTAATTGACAGATCTCGAATAAAATATCAAAAATCTCATTGCAGATCTGAAAAGAGAGGGCGTGGAATTTCACTATATGAGCACTCGCGTTTTTCCCCCTTGCAACCCTCTCTTTCCCAATCCCTTTTCTCCATCGTGTTTACAAAGAATCAAGTAACATCATAAGTGGGCGGTACAAAGAACACGACGTGGGTCCATATATCCCCTGTCCTCTCTCGAAACGAGTCTCTTCCATCCTCCCTTCTATACATCATCCGACGACTCATCCGCTGACTTGTTATTAAATTAATCCTTCGTTTAGTCAAATTGATGCATCGATATCACAGAGCGCTCATAATTCACAACACCCTCTCTCTCGTCCAGGGTGCACTCATACGAGCTTACGCACGGGCGCGCGCGTGCGTGAGTGCGTAGTTCCGCCGCCCCTGGACTCGCGGCTGTGAGGGGTTGCGCCTCCGCGGCCCCCAATTGCGCCGCACGTTGCACGCATGGACTCTACTATTTATTAATATCGTTACTTAACATTTCAACCGCTCGTGTATCACATTGTGTCATTAAGATAAATGCAGCCCGCCGGCCGCGGCCTGGCGTCATTCGATTGTTGTTCATTATAATTAATAATTCGGGAACCGCCCGATGTGCTTTTATATTAAGCGCCACTTCGCGTCGTACATCAATAGCATTAACATGAGAGAGGTGGAAAGAGAGAACAATTTCACGAATTAAGAAAAAAGAATAATTGATTTCTTGTTATACAAAAGTTGCAAAAGACATATTTGCAAAAAAATTATTCTGCTCTATAAAAAAACGTAAAAAAGATTCTTCTCTCTCTTTCTTTTTTGTTATACTTTATATCTTAATCCTTCTACAAAAATAAAATATCCACACTGAAAGAAATAGTTTGGTACAATTTTATTGATATGCGACTTACAAAGCCTTCTTATTTTTTATTAAAATTATGTTATTAAAAATTATGTTATTCTGATCGAAATTTTCAAATTAAAAAATAATAAAGTTTTTGTATTGCATATCAATAAAATAATAGTTATTCATACCAAACATTTCTTTCAGTATAGAGAACGTAAAGAACGATTTTGTTAAAGTAGGATAAAATCCCAAGTAGCACATAGCGCTTGCAAAGCGTTAACAAAGCGCTGCTGTGTTATTTGGGCACTAGTTGTATATCACTCTTTAGAAAAAATTTCTATTTCTCCAAGACAATATCAAATAATTAATAAAATATTTAATAGTCATGATTGATTATAAGGATTACATTATGGATGATTTTATTCCATTTCGTTACCGTTTTATATGTTTTAATTTGAATTAAATAAAGTAATGACAATTATCCACAATTAGACCCATGTACTAATTGTGTATCATTTCACCAAATACTTTATTCCTTTTGATGGCGTTACTATATCTCATGAGATTAATAAAAATGATTTCTGCATATATATCGTAATATACATATATGTATAACGAAATTATAATTGATGATCCACCTAATTCTAGGATCTAATTTAATGTTCGGAAATATCAGACAATTTGACAGTTCAGATAGTTCGAATCTCAAGTTCGAACATTAAATAGTTCGAACTGAATGTATGTTCGAACTATTTGAACCCACTTCAGAGCTGAAAGTTCAAAATTATTATATTTCGAACTTAGATATCACAAGTCGTCCTCAGAATCACCCTGAATATATCCAGGATGAGTATTTGATGTCAATAAATATAGGAATTATGTAAATTTAATATACATATTCAATACATATTTAATATACATATTACAGTTATATATATTATGACATTATTACATATGTGTTTCATCTTCTGAATTGTACTTATATGTACATTTATTTTTTTTATTATTTTTTATTGTATTTTTATGTATTAAAGCTTAAATAAATAGCTTAGACAAATAAATTTATATTACATTTAGAATTAAGACTTACTATTTAAACAAAAACGTATTTATAATTACACAATACATAATTACAATTACAATACAAATTTACAACACGTATTTACGTATGTACGTATTTAAATGCATTTACAGTTATATTGTGGACTATTTCGAGGTGTCTGTTTAATGTAATTGTAGATTAATGCGTTTTGAACATTTCCTTACAAATGTTACATTGCTTCATTATTATTACATTTAATAAAATATTTCTACGCGATTTTTTCTTTTTGATATTTTTTTACTGTTTATATATTGAAGTCTCGGGAAAAACTGCTTTTTTGTTTCCAAGGCATACTAGATTTGTTTGTCCGAACTTCAGACATAACGAATTGACATTTCATACTTTAAACTCGAACTGTTCGAACTTTCCGAAATATTCGAATTAAATGTCAATTTTTTTAAACTTCGAAATATTCGAATAGATTGAATATTCAATATGTTCGAATCTGTTATCTGAGCCCTAGTCTAATTGTGGATTATACAATTTTAACACATTCAAGTTCATTTAAAATTATAAATTATATTATATTATAAATTATAAATTATATTAGTTAAAAATCAATGATAATTTTAAAAAATTAATGAAAATTAAACGTTTAGCAATAAAAAACAGTTAAATTATGAATAATAACACTTTTTGTATATAGACATGTATACTATTTTTTATATTGTAATACTTAAAATAAGTCTTTTCAAGATGGTGTTATTTGTAAGATTTGACAAATTTTTAAACATTTTTATAATAAATTTATGCAATAAAAGGTATAACATAATGATTAAACAACATGCGCGGACATATTTAATCTCAACTGAGCATAACATTGATTTTTTCCATGAAATCTAATACTGTTTATCTACTATAAAAGCCATAAGGCAATTCTTATGATATTACATTTTGAATGCCCAAGTAACACAGCAGCGCTTACAAAGCGCTAAAAAAGCGCTTTTTAGCACTTTGTTAACGCTTTGTTTGTAAGCGCTGCTGTGTGCTACTTGAGTAAATTTTTAGGTTAGCTAATCTCATACATTTAATTACTTAATGATATCAATAAAATGTATAGCGCTGTTCCTAATAAATTAAATTCAATTGACACTTGAAAGAGATAAAACAAATGCTAAAGAATCTTGTGATATTTACCACTTAATGGAAAATATTATAATTATTTAAATATAACAAGTGATCTGGAACTAGTATCTGATTCACATCTAGTTTTTACCCTATCTAATTTAGCTGTATACAAATTTGAACATAATTTTATTGGACCATTAGAATAATTATGTAGGAACCTCATAATGAGCAATGCTGCAAAAAGTTTTGACATTCTAATTAGTTTGAGTATTCTACATTATTTTGATGGTACAACAAAATTATTTTTAGATGTGTATCGAGCTTTATTAAATATTTCAGCAAAATTATATTTTCTGTATATTACTTAGTTATTAAGTATTATTGCGATTATTTATTTATATTCCTATTTGGGATTGCCTAATCAGATAATTCCTTTTTTTTCATAATAAAAACTTATTCTCATCCAATTCTATTGTCATAACATATCAGAGAACAAGTTTCCGCAAACAATATTTTTTAGATTCAAAGGATATTCCTACTTAAAATGATCTTTCTGAAGTTGAATTTGATTTCGCGGCGAAGCCTGAATCTTAAACGACACAAGGACGAGGGGAAAAATCCGTGACCAAACCAGGATCAAATGATTTGATCCGAGGACACAGAATTAAGGAGAGCATAAGCCAGCATCCGAGCGAGTGCGTTTAGGGGATAGAGCGAGTGACCGTGTCGGCCATCACGGGACGGTGAATTAACGCGTGCATACATCAGTAGGTATCAGTATGTACTCTCACGACAGAAACTGTCGAGAATAAAATCGCTGAAATAAAAACAAACGATTAATAAACAAGAAAAAATAAAATAAAATATTAAAGTATGCTTGTTAAAATAATATAATTCTATTTTAAGACTATATACGATTTATAAAAGAAATGATATTATTACTTATCATTATCTTCAATGAAATAAAAATTATTATTATGTTATAGTAATGAATATTATTACATTATAATGTAAAAATAGTATATATTAATCACTTTTCTATATGTATATGCATTTGCATAATATATTATTGATGATATTGGCATTAACAGAGGATAAAATTGCAGTGATCGATATCAAGTAAAAAAAAATGATTGAAAATTGTTATCTCAATTATAACATGAGATTAATAAACTTAAATAACTTGTAAATAATTCTATGAAATAAAGCATTAATAATTTTATTCCCGTTAACGTATTTTGTAGACTAATGAATTTTATATTTTTACAATACAATTTATTCATACTTTTACAATACAATTTATTCTAATAGATACGCAAATAAGTTCCTCGCCACTCGGAAATCCGCGTTCGAATTAATACTTGAAAAAGAAGCGAAGCGCGTTTCTGCTATAAAGTGCAAAACTAGTGTATCGTGGGTAGCTTAAAAAAAAAGAAAATGAAAGAAAAGGAGGTGAAGAGTAGGAAAAGGAAGAGGAAAAAGAGAGAGAGCAGCTTTAGACAATAGGACGGCCGAACAGACTCGAGTGCGGAGAGCGAAGAGAGCGGAGAGGCAGAGCGGGCCATAAACAAGTGCTTACCGCAATCTAATGCGTCTGTAATTGCTCGAGCACCGGTATCTCCCCCAACGGTCCCACTTGCTCTCGCGATTTAATTACTATGTAAATGTCGCATTCCCTAACCTGTCCGTTTTCCTGCCTGCCTGCCTGCCTGCTCTCCTCTTGTCCCTGGATCCTCGTCGTCCTCTGCTGTCGTCCTCTACCGCCGTTGCCGCCCGATGTCCTTAATTACTTTATACGTTATTATAGCCCACCAACTACTACGCCGACCGTACTCACTCCATCCGGCACCCAGAAAGGAATTCCACTCCATTTCGTTCAGCCATATTGCCGCCGGGTTAAAGCGGACTGGTCGAGATACATTCTGTTCGTTGATTATCTCGAGCAAATTGCACATACTTATGGCTTTGTTAAATTATTTTACAATGGATCTGATTCTATATCCATACGATTATCAATTGTTCAAATGATGCGCAAGAGACGCAGTTTTATCGATACAGGTTTGGATGTTTTCCAGTAATATAGGCGATACTTTCCAATTTGGATGCTGCTTTTCAATTGCTTAACACATCTTGACATCTTACAAATGTAAATTAATTTACATATTTTCAGTGTTAATAAATAATTTAATCCTTTTGATTACATATTCTTTGTTGTCACAGTAACCTCGTAATCTTAAAAAAATTAAATTATAATGTTTATGTCAACCTATACCTATAACATATACCTATAACTATAACATAGAGCGTTTTCCGGCAAGGACACACAATACAACACAGTGAATCCTTGTTGTTTACTAACATTAAAGAAGAATGAAATGTGTTCTTGCTAAAAAACGCCCACAAAGTATGATTCTGTGCTTTCCAACTGACGCAAGTCGATACACTCGTATATAGTTAAAATGCTGTGTTCGAATGTATCATCGTTTTATATCACTTCACAAATATCAATTTTTTACATTTCATTACCATTCATTTTTCTAGGAGTGAAATTTCGGTAAGAGGTTTCAAGATTATATTGAAATATATTTGGACATTGGTGTATAAAACTTTTTTTTTATTTCATTCTGGCATGAAAAAATTAAACAACGTTTTTTTGCAGCTAAATCGATACTGCGTGTGTTACTGTCACACAATGTATGTTCCATTGTTGGAAAGCAATGATATTTGCATATTTTGTATACAAATAGATAAGGTTACTCATGTTTAAATTGCGTCTTTTACATTCATAATTTCATTATTATCCAAAAATTACCTTATCCTTCGCGGATTCACTCTGATGTCTTGTTAATATAAGCACAATATTCTCAGAATTTTACATGCTAAAGCAAACACAAAACAATTTTCTTTGTAGATAGTAAAATAAAATAATTGAAAGAGGCTATGCACGCGTAGAGATCTCGTTTAATTTGCTTGTAAGTTTTCAACGGATTAAAATAAATATATCGCTAAAGCACGATGGATAATACTGCTACTGGTGATTTGGAAGCCGGCCATTGCGCAAATGCGCGATAAACTGCATTCGTATTGCTTCGAAATGGACAACGATTTCATCCCATTTTCCTCTTTGTCCCTCAGTCTTGTTTCCCTCTCCCCTTCACTGTCTGTTCTCTTGTCGGACTTTTAACAGTATAAATGGTCCTGCTGTCCACAGGCTTCCGATAATGTGGCGGCCGAGAGGGTCGTGGGAGGATGGCTTTGGTCAGTTTGTCAGCCACCGATGTACCTAAGAGGGTCCTTTTCCTCCTGCGTCGATTTGTCTTCCACCGCAATGGATAAACTTCACGCAATCTGCCACCGGTATTTCTCAGAGGCAGACGCGATCTGACGCGAGCACGTGCGCCCCGCACGGATTTTACTCGTCCATTTGACAATAGAATTGATTTCGGAAATTAGTGATATCCTTCTGTTGATAATTGCATCTTTACATGTTTTGCCAATAATGAATGATATATTTTAGAAATTTCACCAAATTATAGAAATAAGGCTACTACATAAGTATAGCCTTTGTATAATTCATGCAAATATTTTCAATAAAATTAATTTAAAAAGTTCAAATAAAGAAGATTATTTTAAATATTTTCTAAAAAATATATTATGATAGAAATATAATTTTAAAAGTATTGTTAAAAGAAAAATAGATAATGGGACATTACATGTGTGTTATCCTTGATTAAAAATTACGATAGTATAATGAGGCATATCTTTTATAGAAGAAACTTTAAATTGCAGTTTAATCAAACGGATATCACGTTTAAAGCCCGCATCCTAAGTTAGATAAAACCGGAGCGTGCGATTCTACAATCAAATTATGGTCTTACTTATAAACTTTATAATTAAAGAAGAGACGAGAGAGAAAGAGAGAGAGAGAGAGAGAGAGAGAGAGAGAGAGAGAGAGAGAGAGAAAGGGGAAATTATATATAGAATATTCACAACATTGAATAAAAAGAGCAAATATCGTATTTCCATTAAATATCTATAAAATTTTATGTGAATTGTAACAAGACCTAAAAAATTTAATCGATATGCTGACTAATTTATAATTATTTTAACAGAATATTTCATTAAATTGAATCAAAGACTATTATCCTTTAATAAGATATATTGTATAATGAGCTATTCGAGCTTGAACTGATTGTTAATTTGCGAAACTTAATATAATGTCAATTAATAGGTTACAGATATAATATCAAATAATAAAATTATATTAACTCAAACGTTTCGATCCTTATTTATCATCGTGAAAATATATAATTAACAAAGAAAATAAAATAATTAACAAATAATATATAATACTACACAATTGAATTTATTTTATTGACAATTGAATTTATAATTCTAGTGTTATGTTACTAATTGATCTTAATCGTTGTTATTCTTTGATTTTTGTGTTGTTAATGAATTATATTTTATGGCTTCATATGAATTATTTCAACTTTACATTAGAACCAAACTATTATTCTTATCAATTTTAAGTTAGAGATTAGTTACAAAATCGATGATACAAGAATAACTCGCATTATTCTCTGTAAGTCCGCAGTAAATATGCGCGTGTAAGAAATTCAGGATAGGGGAATCCCGCCCTCGCCACAGAAAATATATGCGTAAATCAGGGTAGCGGTGTGTGGTTTTCACCCGTGGCGCGTTCCCTTTATGAAACAAATATGACTTTTAAACGGAACGAACATCCAGACACTCGTAGAGCACTAACAGCGGGAAAAGATTAAAGTTGCGAGTTGTTCTGATGTTTTCGAGTGGCCTCCAGTGCTTTTAGTAGACATTTCTTGGTGATTAAAAGGGGCGTCGCATTAGGGCAACCAGCCAAATGAATCGGATTTCTTTCTAGTTTTATCAAAAATTCTGATTGTATTCCAATCTCATTCGTTCATAAGTCTCCATTTTCATGCATCTAAATTCTTATAAATTAAATGTTCGATAATAATCTCGATAAGAATTTTTATCGTCTCACTTTCAACAATAAAAAAAAATTATTTAGGTTAGTTAATTGCAATTCACGTACATTAATATACATATCACAATATA
>NW_017259348.1:150819-157896 GCF_001594045.1 Atta colombica
TTATAATATCGTGATATCGCTTTTTTCCCTTTATATTCTTCAGCGTTGAATGTCACATCAAATAAGCGTGCATCATTTTTTTGTTTTAATTATTTGGTCGATAGAACATCTCTAAAACCGTCAAATATCCCAAAATTATGATTTCGACAATGATAGATGATACCGCCCCGAGGCGTCCGAAACATCCAGCGGATTATCCCCGAAAGGAATTTAGTCATAAGAATTGTAATCATGATCGTTGTAGTTGTCGTCGTCCCGACGAAACTCGATTCTTTGCTATAAACTTCGATAAGCGAGCGTGATGAATGTGCGCTGGGAATTCCCCTTTCGATTCGATACGCAGAAAAATAAAAGCGTGTATTGGTCATGCAACTCCCTGCCTGCTTCCTTCCTTCTTTTCTTCGGATTTCACGCGAACGAGAACCAGTGATCATGCTTCTAACTGCCAATAATTCCTACCTTCCTCTCTTTCCGATTTGCCAGTTCGCTCATGTCGGTCGACACAAAATCCCGGGTTTTACTTTGAATACCGCATTGATTAACTTATCTAATCTAATTTAAATGCGAACGAGGGGACGACGACATCGATGACGCTTTTGTTTGCGTTCGCTCGGTCCCATTTGAAGGGAGGAGGGCAGAGGGATGAAAAACGTAGGTCGAATCCAAGTAGCGTCGTCGAAGAAGAGTGTGAGAAAGCGACGTCGGTGGTGGTGACGACGCCGTTTGCGTCGGAGGCAGCAAGGAGCGGGAGAGGGAGACGGACAGTGGAAACATCAGGAGCGTTGGCAAGTGTTCCCTCTCGGGATAGCATAAGAGGGATGAGAGGAAGGCTTCAAGCGGGGGTGGTTGTTCTCAACTAAGAGGAAAAGAGAAAGATAAAGAGATAGAGACGCTGACGTAGGATAAAAAGAGAAAAAGGTAGAGGAAGAGACAGAATAGCGAGGAGAGAATAGAGAACGGGAAAAATAAAAGAGGAAGAGAGAGAAGATAGAAAGGACGGAATAAAAGAGGATAAACGGTTTCTTCGCAAGAGAAAGAGAGCGAATGGAGTGGAAACAAGAGCGATTCGGGATATGGGCGGGTTACTGTGTATGTGTGTGCGGAAGGTAGGTAGGTAATACGTGTAGAGGGCAGAGAAAGAGAGAAGAGGATGAGAGAGGGTAGCGGATGTGGCGGGTAGGCGAGCCGGGGCATACAAACCGCCGTGTAACGCACCAAATTGAGTGCTGAATCCCGGATTAAATCGGCGAGAGCGAAACAAGGGTATCGGGGGTTGAGTAGCGAGAGGGAGGGCTTCAGGAGAGAGAGGCGAGGGGAACGTCCGTGAAACCGGAGCGAAGATGGGGGAAAATCCGCACTCGGAGCCTAGTAGTCTAAGTCCGCCTCCACGTACATTCTCTCTCTCTCTCTCTCTCTCTCTCTATTTATCTATCTATCTCACTTATGGGGGGGGGGGTGCAACTTGTAGATCTCACTAATTCTCCGATAGATCTCTGCCTACTCCGTCTCTATCCCTGTCTGTCAGGATGAAAGGATGGGAAAGGGGGGGGTGCGTCTCCTGCGTAAGTGGATGCATTTTGCGCCGTGAGGCTAATGTATTGCGGAAATTGGAGGTTTTGCGTCATGAATTGCGTGATGAAAGATCGTCGGCGAAAATGTCTTATCCCATTTCTCTTGCAATAAACGCAATCATCTATATTTTTAAGAAATGCTTTAATAATTCTCTTAAATTAACTGTTCATTTAAGTACACCAAATAAACAATAAAAATACTATTTGATTGAATGCTTAGTTATTCTCAAAATATATCTTGTTTCTTTGCATTAATGCAAAATTCTATTTAAGGCTTAAGAAATTCATGAAGGAAAATGGATAAAAAATAAAAAAGTAAAATTTCTGTTTGAAATTTTATTGAAAAAAATCAGACTCGAATTAATTAAAGAATTTGCAATTGCAAAGAAGTATGCGATTTCTGGAGTACAAGCTATTACGCAAAAAACGAGAGCCAAGTTAACGCCATGTCACGCGTGTACTTGAGGATATTAGAGGGAAGGCGTATCGAAATACGGGGAGTTTTAAATAAGTTTCCGTCGGCATTACCGTGTCGAGCAGCCGCGGCTTATAAAGTTTCTCGTTAAAAAAAGGCGGAAAGGTAGATTCCATTATAAACTTTAAGGCATGAATTTTCATTTAATTTCATCCGCGCGGGCAAGTGAGCGAGCTAAACAGCCACGAGTTTCGATTTCCGATCCGAAAACTTCGTAGTACGTTAATTACCACCAACAACCGCGACACTCTGTAGACATTGTCACGTTTTCTCGAATGTACGATTACAAGACTAATGATTGCTACTACCACCTGCACCGAGATAATTAGTTTACAAGAACAAATTAAAATTAACAAGAGAATAAAGATTTGTTGTGTTATTGTTATTCTAATTTTTCAAGACATTGCAATTTTTAACACTGGATTACATAATTGTAAATTTTGTATTAAAATCTAAAAATTTATAACTATTGAATAATACAAATCTTTAAACAATGTAAATGTCTGTGTGCAATGTAAGTAATTTTGAATGTTAGGACATTTGGTGAAATGAAAGGAAAGATAATAATCGCTCAATGATACCCAACTAACAATCAGAGAAACCTCTTGGATAACTATTACAAAGAACAACGCGAGAACTGGGGTGTTGAAGAAACACGACTAGGAGCTTTTAAACATGTCGCAGTTCTGCTCGCGATGCTCTCGAGTAGGGACATCAATGCGAAACCACCGACGATGATCCGACCGAGAATGCAACGAAGGGACTCTGCAGGCTGTTCACACAAAGAGAATTTGTTGTACGTGTGCGTAATGCTCATTTATGTGTATATATAGGGTGTTCCAGATGTTGAATTTTAAGAACAGAGACACACTCTTTGACCATATTGCATTTAAATCTTCTTTAATGTCAAGACATTAATAACTTTTAAATATTCAATGATTGAATTTCAGAAAGATGAATAATTAATAAAGACATAGAATTAATTACAAAGAATAGACATGAAATAACATGAACTTTTAAGATTTTTAGTTTATGACTTACAAAGATACATCGTAGAAAATTTCAACAAACGATACGGTCTCTTTTCAACGAAATTGTTAAACAATTTTTTTTTCAAAGAAAAATCTTCAAATACATCGTTATTTAGAAATATCATTAAGTATATGTATTAGAAAAATGTATAAGACACCCTATATATTTAGATACATTAATGCGAGGGATGAAAAGAGGCAGGGAACGACTGCTACTATGGAACGTCGTAGTAATACAGCTCACTGCGAGTGACTTTGCAGCGTGATTCAGGAGAGGCATGGGGGTTCGCAAGAGGAGAAGAAGGCGGAGGAAAAGGGGACGATGCAGAAAGGCAGAACGCATAATGGCTGGAGATCAAGAACTATAATAGACCGACGCAGCAATACGTGGCCGGGCTGCACATAGCAGCGACTGACTCCGACTGACTGACTGCTTATTTGTATTATGGCATTATAAGGGCAACCCTATATCCGGACGGGGGTAGGACCCCTAGGCTTTTGGGCCCCGTGCCGCGTTGAGCAAGATAGAGAACCTCCGCTGTCGTCGTTTCGGGCCGCCCCGAGTTCAGCCGAAAGTCACGAACTGATGAAGGGACGGGACGCCCATGCAGTTGACCTGCACCGCCTAATTTGATGCTTTTGGACCATTGTACCTGGATTTCATTCGCGTGAGACGCATTTCTATGCCGTGCGCCGTGACCGAAAAAGTGGCAGCGCACTTTCCAGTATCCGTTTGTCTGGAGTCTCGAGAAAAGGCGCGCACAAGCAGAATGCGGAACGGCGAAATCCTCTTCCACCCTAGATCGCGAGAAGTCAATGTGCGGGAGTCGTTTCCTCTTCTATCTCTCATAGTTGTGGCGCTCGGTCGATCCGCCATGGACCAGATTCGACTCCGTTCTCCTTGGTCGAAAATGTGCCATAAATCATATGGGAATTTCCGGGCTCCCGGGTATATATACACACGATTTGTCGAGATCGTAATGAACCTGCGGCTGACTATTTTGTCCCGAGGTCCCGCCCAAAGGGCCCCGTCGTTAGATTTCTCGAGTGTACATCATATTTTGCAGTGGTCTCCACTGTAGAGAGGTTACTTCCGCTGCGTACAAGTTCGTTAGTTTAGAGTTAATAAAAATATGGCATATGTATGCACATATAAATAGGTATTCCATAATTTATTTGTACTTTACAGAATTTTAATTGTACAAATTCAAAGATGATTTCTTTTGTTTAATAATGATCATTAATCCCTTTAGACCTGATTTTATTAGAACCATGTTAATATTTTTCTTTAATTCAGTTCGTACTTAAATAAATTATCTCTCACTAAACCACTAATTTTTTTCAAAATTTTGATTATGTTTCCAACACACACATTATTACATATATATCAAATGTTGATAAAATTAAATAATTTTAACGGGTAATGTCTTTAAATTTGATGTAGATTTCAATGTACGCTGAGTCTAAAGAGATTAAAGTAATAATATAAAATTAATCAATTTAAAGAAGAATAAAAAATACGGAACCATTTGAACGATACACGAAGAAAAATATTTAATTGAATTGACTGGAATTCTGATGGAAAATGAATGATCCAGAATTTTGATAAATTAAATCTACTAGATTTTTGGTTAAATCTACTAAAATTTTAATAGATTTAATCAAGGAAATTCTGAATATGTGTGTTACCTCAACTAAAATTTTAATTTTAATCAGAATTTTGGATCGTCATTTTCCAATCATCAGAATTCCAGTTAATTCAACCAAACATTTTTCTTCGTGTAGTAAATAAATGCTAAAATGACTTTGACTTATAGATGTTTTCACACATATCATTTGTAACTTAAAGGCAATCGGCATCTCAATCGTTTCATTAACAAGAAATGCGATTCCAATCGAATGGATGAGGTGGTACAATTTCGAACATGATACAATTTTGAACAAAATAAGCTTTAAATTCCACTTCAAAGTTTGGTAACTATGATTACTGTGTAAAGAATACTAAAGATATATGTAAAGAAATTTGCATAGAATAAACAAAAATTATCCAATCGCATTTTATGTGTATCTCTGTAATAAAAATATGCAATTGAATAATTTTCTTTATGATTATGCAGTTATGCAAGTTAATTTGGATAGAAGATAAAGAAAAAATTAAACTTGAATATCGAAAATTGAATTCAAATCTTATTTTGTTAGGAATTATATCATGTTCGAACTCTTGTATCACATTACCTTATATGTGAACGATAGTTCACTAGGAAGGTTCACCCTGTACAGAACCAGATCGCACCGACACCAACCAGAGGCGTGTCCTGCGAACCACCAGAAGGATGAAGGACAAGCGATCGGTAGGAGAGATCGACGTGATTGAGCTCTCGCTAATACGGAGAGATTAGCTGCATCTGTTCGCCGTGCAATGCATTGTGCGCCCGCTCGAGGAATCCACCGTGGAAACTCACGTGATCGGCCTTCCACTTCCCCTCTTCCCCCGATCACAATAATGATGTCGGTTTTCTACGCGGCCACCGCGCCGCGCCGCACCGCGGCCATCCATCACCGACTGGTTATTATTTAAGCCGCAAAGTGACGTCATAAATACGTCGTTAGGCGCGCGAGTCGTTGCGCCGGGAACAATGTTGCTCGCGATGACATTGATGCATTAGGGCCCCATCTTTATTCCGCGACGCGTCCGCCGCCGCGTCCACTGGGATGGCTATACCGTGCTAAGGAATTAAGGAATTAATAAACTGGATAAATAATAATAACGGCATCGTGGTAAATCCGTGTCTCGATTAGGGAGAGTGCCGATGAATGATTGCTCACCCGTAATAATTAAATTTCTTATATGAAAGAGGATATATTACACTTTTCGTGTGTACCTACGTTTTTAAATAAAGAGAAAACATTTATTCTTTCGGCGTTAATTCTTACATTAAAAACATGATAAAATCAAATCTATTTTTTAAAATGTTTCTGAGAGAGAAAGAATAAAGCGAAAGAGAAAAAATAATGTGTTTATATATCGTAATATTTCTTTATTGTTAAAAAAATAATTTCCAGAATAATGAGTTCAAATCTTACTTTCAACAGATTTTGAAAGACATATATAGTGTGGGAATTATTTCACAATTAATTATAAATAAGATATGATATTTATGTAATAATTAATAACAATTTTTGTTATTAATAAGAAACACGTCCTAATCTTTTATTAATTTTTTATATCTTATATCTGCCATCAATCTCAATAGTAGTACACGCACTGACACATGCGTGAATCAAATTTGTGCCTAACAGGCAATGGCGAATTTGTTTAGGATAATTTGCTTGAGACGGGTGTCCTGGCACCCTTGTCAGAAATCCACGATATAAACAGCAGCGTAAGATAGAAAGAGAGAAGAAATAGAGAGGAGAATTTAAATGTTTTCCCCGCCATGTCGGAAGGGATGTTGCGGCGGGTGCGAGATTTGTTGTTGGATGGGTAGATAGCGATCTTATAGCTCGATTTAACGGCGTGAATTTTGTTTTTAAGTGTCGTAGAAGCCTGCTATGTCCGTTCCTCCCGATACGCAGACAATGCTCGGTAATAACAATAAAACATGGCGATACGATAGTATCAGGACGTATCAGATAATTCTAATTACTCCTTCCATTTAAATATACTGTCACGAATTTACTATGCTATATGATTCTATTGTAGTATTATAATGTTATGCTTGAAAAGATTGATTTCTAGATCAAATGTTACTTTATTATAGTATAATTTAATTTCGAACTCTTATTTTAAATCTTCCATCTGCAATCTGTTTATTTTACTATTCTGTAGAGTTTTACGAAGTGCGAGCGAAAAATTCAGGGTTACTTTTTAACATTGTTACTGAAAAAAATCTAAATAATATTTTCTTGAATAGTATTATTTTTATTATTTTTTTTACTACAAATAAATATTTATTCAAAAAAAGAAAGTAATTAACTTAATTTCATTTAAAACTTAAAT
>NW_017259348.1:157996-183621 GCF_001594045.1 Atta colombica
CCAAACAGGTTTTTAACAAGAATATTTTATCTTGTTAAGAGAAAAAAAAAAACAGATTCCACACCTTCCTTTATTTTGAAGAAATTTGAGAGTAAAATTTACGTGCTTCTCAAAAAACACCCAGATTGAAAACGAAGAAATAATACCGGGAAGAAATAAAACATGTATTTAACGTACATAATATCTCTTTCTTTAAAAAACGTGTACACATAATTTTGCTAAAAAGGAAAAATTATATCATGACCAGACAGGATTTTAACACATATTCGTACAAAATATAAAATATTTTGTTGCTTGTACATTTATTGATTATTTTATCGTGATTCCATTGGATTAAGAATAAAATTACGATAAAATTAGATATAATTCTAAATCAATTTTATTATATATAACTCTAAGTAGCTTGAACGTTAAATTTGTCTTGTCACAACAATCAATTGGCGTCGCTAATTCAATAAGTATCTCAGACATTTTTTCGATCTCGGATCTCTTCTGTAATCAATGTAATTATGACTGACAGAAAGTGGCAAAGTATTGAAATAACCGAATATAGTAGCGAGGAGCGAGTTCTTAATTAGCGGAGGCAAAGCGTGCATTATATTTCTCATATGAATCGTTTATTCTTATGCTTATAGCGAGCCGGAAGTGTACAGTTGCATACATGATTAATAACTTACTTTCACCGATCTCGCTAACAGCCGTAGTCGGAGTTATCGTTACACTTACACGTTGCAATAATAGATGATAAAATATTAAAATTCTCTTCTTTTACATTGTTAAACAGTGTCAATCAATAGAAACAAATTCCCAAGAAATGACAAATAAATGTAATAAATATAAATATAATAAAAAAAGATATCAGATTGAAAAAAAAATTGGGGAGTGATGAATGGCCTCATGTTCTATCTGGTTATCTAATTTGTGTATATGACAGATCTTAGCGTTGCAATTAGATAGATATTACTGATGATGATTAAAAGATTGGATCAAATCATCTAAATTTTCAAGACTAATGTTAGTTATATATTAAAACATATTTTATGAAATAATAACTCACTTATTACAACGCCAATTCTCATTAGCCCTTTATCTTTTTTTATTACATTTATGTGTGTTAAATTTAATCTAATTTAAGTCGCCACTATTCTTACTCAATATATCGTTACTTTATACTAAAACAAGTTGAATGATTTAAGACAGTTCAAATTCGGTTAAAATTGACATTATAAAAACAGTGTAAAATTATTCTAGATTCGAAGACTTTGAAAACATCTGAAGCTGTCTAAAAAAATAATTAAAATTACCTGTAAAACTTTGAAAATCATTGACATTATAGTTAAAAAAATTTTCAATTTACTCATCAACTAAGAAATATGTAAAGACTCAAATTTAATTAATATTTACTAAATATTATTGATAACCTTATTTTCTTTAATATTAACTAAATTTAAGTGAAATTAAATATACATTTCTTGAGTTAAATTCTTTGTTTTAGTTAAAAATAATAATATATTGAATAGAAGCAATGGCAATTTAAATAGGGTTCAATTTAATACTATAGATCTAATAGTATAAAAGACAATTTTTTTTGTGTTAACACTGTTAGATATAATGTCATATAATTAAATTTAATCGTATTTTATAAAGAGCTAAAGGAGTCACCATCGCGCTTCACTTTTTGATTGTTACAACACAATCGTGTCAGTCGTATCAGTGACGGGAAATTCTCTCGGATCAAAGATATAGGTTCTCCCCTAGCACCATATTCTACGGCAGTGTCCTGTTAAACCATTTCATTGACCAAATTTAACGCTAATGCTGTCCAAATACGACAGCCGCTTTTGTTGGGGGCCATGAAAGGATCCGGTGCCCCGAACGAGAACGATGGGAAGGGGGGAGGGGATACAGCTGCTGCACCGGGACTTGGTAAGGGCCGACAAACAGGCTTAAGTCAGTGTCCTTCCTCGGTCTATCAGTCATCGTAAGCGTACGGAGAAAGCATCCGAGCGTTGTATAGGTCCATTCACAGGATATCTGATGGCCGGTAGCGACATGCACACTGCTGGAAGTCACACTTTTACACCTAATTCTCTGATGCAGTGTGGAGCACGTCATTAGATGTTGCCCGAAAATGGGTTGCGATTGCACGATACAGAAACTGAGAGCGTCGTGAATTTGAGCGTAATCATGGCGAAATTTTAAAGAACCTTCTTACAGAATAGAACGATTTTTTCATGAAAACGATTAAAATTATTTTCCAGGTTATTAACACCAATTTTAATGTTCTCCACTTATATATTCATGTTATTCTGTAGAATAAACGATGATATTGATGTATACCTGCTGTCAGTTATAAATTTTGTATTATGATCTTTGACGTAGTTCTTTTAGAGAGATTATATGTATAAGATTATATGTATAAGATAAACATTAAAGCCTGTTGTAGCATGAAATGAAAAATAAAGTGTTCTTATTCGCATCTTCTTCTGTCACATAAAATATGTAGAAAAATATGGGAAACGTGTGATTACTGTGATCACTGGTAATCTCTCGAAAATACAATTGATTTGCTTCGATTATCTCGGTAATGCTGAAATGATGGGAATATCGGCGCCATCGAAAACGGCCGATAAATCGCAAATCGATCCATGTAACTTGGATATGCACGTTTCGTTTCAACAGATTTGACGTAGACGAATGATTAATACGGCCGCCACGTTATTCCGGCCGGTATTTTAATATCTTTAAATGTTGGGAAATTCAAATAATTCCATCGAATGTAGTTATAGGATTTGATCGTAAAAACGACGTCCCGGTGATTCCGCCGGTCTTTACCGATCACGTGTGTTTTGTGTGTATCGCAATGTATACGATACACCCCGTTCACGTAATATATGCGTTTCGATCTTTTACGACGGATCGTATAAGCATTTTACAGCCGCGGATATAAAGTAGCCCTATAAGAAAGAAGCACTGATCACTAGTAGGCCATTAATAGCGTTATGATGTTGTGGAGCGTCAATTATTCAGCCTCGGAATCGAAAGTTCAATTACTGGAAAACGATTTTTTAAGCATGCAGTTGTATTCGCACGCCGTTTGGAAGTTGTAATTTTAGCAAAAATAATTTTATCAAATTTAGGTATTAACCCTATCAATTTTCGCGGGTTCAGAAGTTCAGACATTTTCTCCAACTACATTTTGAAAAATTGTTTATAACAAATATTTTTCACAATATTATATAATTTTAAGTTACGTAATCTTATTCCTCGAATTTTGATCATCAAAATAAAAAATCATTCAAGTATATTAACTTTAAGCATACATTGATTTAAATTATTTAAGTGCACTGAGGCTGTTTTTCTAGCTAGGACACAGAACATTATGTTCCACTGTAAGATACTTGTTGGAACGCAATTTAGTTTCAAAGCATAATATCAGAATGCATTGTAGTCTTCCATTCTTATTCATATGATTATATTTAATGTATCAATAATAGAGAGAGATTTATGATTTTTATTTGGACTTAAGTTATAATTTTTTTCAAAATCAGCGATTTTTGACCATTTTATTAAAATAAGTACGGCAAATAACTTTTTGAAAAGTTGATAACACTGGCTGCGTTCAGCAGACTCAATAGTTAAGTGAGCGCTCGTTTCTATTGATGTATTCTTCTAAATCTGATTCTGAAAATTCTGATTGGATGATCTAAAAGAATACACTAATATTAATGAACGCTTACTCAACAGAATCCGCTGAATGCGCGCATATTTTACACGATCGTATTTATCTTTTTACAGTGTCGAGCAGTGTAATAGTTGGAACACTTTGACACAATGTAAAACTATGTTACATTGTGTCCATTGTTGGAAAACACGCTGAACCCGCGAATATTAGTTAATTAAATTCCGGACGAATACCATTTAAGATTAAAGTCAGTTATTATATTTTAGACACATTTCTGTTTCAAATAGTAAAAAAAATGTAATTATAGCAACCATTTAGTGATAAATAATTCAGTATTTTGGGATAAGGGATAATATGACTCGATGAAAATGTACATTAAAATATATACTGATTATATTCGCAATAATCTTCAATAAATTTTTACGTTACAAAATACTTTATTATCTTTTTTATTTATTTAAAGCATGTTTTATTACCTTAGATATAAAAATATGAATTGCAAATGTGAGGGACATAATTTGCTTTTTAGTAATTCTCATTTACAATCGACTCGATTCACCGACCAAATCAATACCAATAAATGGTGGATTGCACTTAAAATTCAGCAGCAATTAGCCGTGTAATAATCTGTATGTTAATTGTGTACATTAATTGTTTACTCATTGGAGTGAATACAAATAGTTGCAAACGCAAATAGTTAACTACATTAACTCCGTCAGATAAATTAATTATGTATATTCTCGTTCACACGTACATCTATTTATACGAAATTTCCACAAAGGAACTTTGGAATCTTTCCTATCATTTGTCATTTTTTTTTACGCAGCAAATGTAATTTCATCTCACGTAAGGCAACATTTTATCGAACGTTTTTCATGATATAAAACGATCTCACATCGACTTATGTTAACTTATCTTAACAGCCGGTACGCGTTATTTATGAAATGAAAACATGATGCCAACCATCTCAATTCGAATTTCATTAAAATATTATTCGGCGGATCGCTTTCGCGAGATAATACGTTTTTAAAGAAGGATGTGCGGCTATTAGAGACTCCGGATACGCCGTATTCAAAGCGACGTTGAGCCTCGGCTCATTAATCGGTGCGGCGACCGCGAATATTATCGCGAAATGATGAAGCGTCACTAACAGGCGTTTCAGTATTCCTGAAGACGCATTGATTTCGCTGAATCACACTCGTCTCATCGCATCACAGCTCACATCCAGCGTCATCTCCGATCTTCCTCTGCCTCCCCTACCCTCCTCGTTTCCTGCCCGTCGTCATATAATCGTCATAATCGACCATCGCTGGACCACAAGCATTTATAAATGTCGACGCAACAATGTGACGAAATGTAAAACTACTCGCTGCGGGAGAAAGAGAGTTCTCGTATGAGAACTCAGCGAAAAGCACCTCTTGGCTTCCTACTATCGCATCCTTCGTCTAATCCTTTGAAGTCGAGAAGGCTACCCGGGCTAAATCCGGGATAGGATCTCGATTCTCGGTCGCACCGTTGTGTGTCGGAGGCTCACACAAGGGGTAGCCGTTCCAAGACACGTTTTGTTCCCGCGTAAAATATGAGCTTTTTACTCGGGAAGGATAGACGAATTATTCTCTAGACGAATAGTGTTTTAAGAGGACGGATCATATTCACTGTCTATTCTTCGGCATTAGCTAGAGAAGTCATTGCTGGAGAAGTCATCGTCATTGTGCCATATCTCCATTGAGAATAGTAACGAGTTTTATTCGATAATGCTGTATATAAAAACCCATATTTAGTATTAATGCTCTTTTAACTAATGATAAAAATACACTGAGATAACGATTATGTTAAAAAATTTATATTGCGATACAGATTTGAAAATAATTTTGTTGTATATTAAAATAGTTATGTAAGATTTTCAAGCTGTTTACTAGAATGTCAATTGTAGCATTATATTCATTATGCTTGAATTGTCTTAATAATTATTTTGATGATCGAACAAAATTATTTTTAGATACTTTAGCAAAACCATATGCAGTAAATTTTGTCAAAATTTCAAATGCACGTTCTATTTAATAATTTAATGAAAAATTTTAATCGATTGATAATATAAATTATCATATAATTATATTTATATGATAATATAAATATAGTGGATGTGAAATTTATTTTAAAACTCAAGTAACGTTTAATTTCTTAGTATGAGTTAAAAACACACTTTATCGTTGTGGTTCAAATTATATTCACCGTACTTTGTACCAGCCGGTTCATATTAATTTTGTGAAATTTCTTTATGCTGAATAGATCTTCTCGTTTTCAAATTAACGTAATTAACTTGTAGACATATAACAATATACGTCTATCCATTCCGGTATTACTGCATGTTTTCGCGAAGTCTGGCCTTATTGTTTGTCGTCTACATGGGGATGAATTATGACTCTTATGCGATATGGTTTCCCGAAGGGCTAAAATGGCTCATTAACAACATCGCTACACGAGTCGAGATTAGAACCATTACTTCATATTGTGACAAATATAATTAATGTTATTGAAATTGTTTGTAATAAAAAAGTTAATTCCATATTGTAGACATATATATCGTATTATATTTTATATTTCAAATAGACATACATGACATAAAAAAATATTGATAAAATTAAAAAAAACTCTCGGTGAGTTGTGCTGTGAAAAAAAATATCTCTATCTCACCCCTCACTCTCGAAAATTCATATTCGTGAGTCCGTCGCAAGATCGACATCTTTACGACGCAATCGATCGATATAATGTCTGGGACAGAAATAAAACAATATTGGCCATATGCAGCCAAACTGCAAAGGCGATCCCGGGCAAAAAGCACGGGCTATTACGACGAGGGGGATGAATAAGGGAATAACTGTCACGCATGGGCCCGCTACGATACAGATTATCCACGGGCGAGTGATCGACTCTACACGCTTAATATAATGCAATCATCGGCGTGTGACGAGTCGCAAGCACAATGGCGCCCAGGGCCCGGTGTCCGAGCGAAATGACTTCTTCACCAACAACCAAGTTATGTCTCTTTTCACCTGCCCTGCGCTTTGTTGCGTTATTAATAAGAACTGATGTTCCGTAAAATTAGGTCACACTTACCGAGGCCGCCCTCCGAGATGTCGAGATGAGACGCCGCTCGACATCCCGTTTATCGCCGTCGCGCCACGCCGACGTTCCGAACGGAAGGAAATGCCTATCGAAGAATACAGACGTTGTAATGTGCACATATATTATACATATATTTTATTGTATATGTAATATATATGTAATATATAATATATACATGTATTGGTTGGAAAAATTTATTGTACGAAAGGGCGAGACAAAAGTGTCCCATTGTATGGGACACTTTTGTCCAAATTAATACATAGTTATCGAAACATTTATTATTAAACAATTGAGATAAATTTCGTTTTGATTCTTCTACAATTGTCGGGGAATATGTGCATATTTATTATATCTAATGAACAATCGAGAAGTTGTCTGATTAATTAAAATATATATACACGATCTAATTTTCTCTCTCTTTCTTGATAGTTTACAATATATATAATAATATAATTACTTCGGTATCATATGCACAAAAATATAATGTACGAATAAAACTATATTTATACATTTCTTCGATTATTTAATTTAATTATAAAATTAATTATTCCCTATTTTATCCGCACTTGTTAGAAATCAAAAGAATAATAACCCTTATTATATTACTTTGTTATTTTTAACTTTCACATATGTTAAAATATAAATCAATCCATTTCTGTAATTAATTTTAAAATTTAAACAATGTCCATATTAATATAACTTAATACATAATAAACGATTTTCACATTGATATATGTACTTAGTAAATAAATAATAATAAACTAAATCTAAGTCAAATTTAATGTCTATATTTTTTAAATTAAATTGTTTTTTTATCCATAATTTCAGTTAAATTAACATCATATTAAATAGGAATAGTGCCTATAAATAATAATAAACGATTTATGAACCTATAAATATTAAAAATAATTTAAATTGGGTATTTATATTATTTGACGTTATCGTTATAAATTTAACAGTGTTTTTTCCCCTCTTTCTTTTCTCAAAACGCCACTTTCTGATCTGTTCCATACATCGCATTAAATTCGCAGCACCATACGCACGTAGATGCAGCAACGGATTAAAAATAAACCGTTCTTACACTTTTCAAACTACCATTTGAAAGCGATTCGCGAAATAATAATCGCGAATCGATTGAAGAGGAAAAAAAATCACGTTTGACGGCGATCGTGTCTCACTGGCCGCCCTTTGCCGAGCGACTTGTTTCGAACTTTGACAGAAACGTATTATCGAGCTGAGGGGCACCGAAAAAGTTTCATGTCCTCTGTGAGTTATGCGGCGGCAAAACGACATCGCGAACTTTCGATGCGTTTCGGATTTGAATCCATACGGCGTGATCATGCGACGTGAGGTCGTGCTGCGAATACAAATTAGCTATACTGACGACACGTGGAGTAACAGGGGAGTTTTGCGTGTTCCTTCAGCGTATAGATGAAGATTTTTAGTAGCTGTGCTACTCGGGCGTACGAATGGACTGCTAATTCCACGTTTATGTCCCGATGAGGGAGCACAAGGTACGTAAGAGGCGAATGTTAAGTATTGATTCCAAGACATTTTTCAATCGGACAAATAAAAATTTCGGTTGAACTGATACTTGATGAAAATATTTAGCAAACATGTACATTAAAAAGAAATGAGTAAAATAACTAACATGATTTTATTTTTTTTGAATGTTTTTGTGCTTTCTTTATATAATTTATATTTAAATTAATAATATAAAGACGATCAGAATTTCATGATATGTTCAGGAATTTGAATTCCGAGACTACATTCTTTTTTCGAGCAATTAACTGCGATTGAATAAATATTTGCGTTCCCTTTCGACCTTAATTGAAGCTAATCTTCCGATAAATTAACTCATCGTCACGCGGTAAAGCGGATACGACAGCTGATACACGCGTAAAACCCTAAAACGACGTCGATCGCAAAGAGTCTTCTGCAGGCGGTCCTGCGCCGGTAAATACACGATTAATCGGCAGCGTCGAATCGCCGATTTTCACCATTATTGTCAGTTAATCACTACGATGAAACTCAGACGCATCGGGATGTGTAATTTGCACGATTTTATGGGACAATTTGGCTTCTCTGCATAATAATTCCTCCCTAAATCGAAGGGATAACAAAAGAGAAAGAGAAAAAGAGAAAGAAAGAGCGAGAGAGGGGAAAGGGGGTCCATCAGAGAGGGTTTAGGGAAGAGGCCGTCGTCGATAGGGAGGGTTAAGGGGTGGGACTCCGAGAATACAAGTAGTCGAATTTGTATAGCGACTTTCTGCAGGAAGGGAACCGAATAATGGGAGTAGTTTTTTAACGACAAATTTATGTCCCGAGCACGCGTTGTATCTCAAAGCGATTATGCGAGGTGTCAAGAAGTATTCACAACTATTTGGTCCGCCTGAACCGCCTTCGAAATTACTCACAAATGTATTTATAAACGCAAATAAATGAGCCACTTTTATTTGCTAAGAATAACGAATTTCTTTCACGTGATGTTTCATATTGCACGGTTTATTAAAGCGAGGTATATTTGACAGATAAGCTTGGCCGTGGCAACGCGAGGGCAATGATACGTGATACAACTAGGATTTAATATTTCGCGATCACGTGCGGCATATGGCGTGTTCTACAGCGCTTATCGGAGCTAACAAATTATTCGATATAATCCTGCGAAATGGTGTTTAAATAAGAACGCTTTTATTGCCACTCGATTTGCGCCGGATATCGACACATCAAACATTAGCTCACTTAATAACAAAATGGCACATAAAATAATCGATAATTTGGAAAAAAAGATCCCAGCATAATGTCAAATAAAGATTGCACAAAAAAATACTAAAGACGTTATAAAAAAATTGCCATATGTATAATTAATCGTTAAATTCTGTTGAAACGTAACAAGATGGTTACAGAAGTATATAAATAGAAAAAGTATATAAATAAAAAAGTATATAAATAGAAACAATAAGATAAACAGATAATGAAAATAACGTAAAGATATCGTATGATAGCTATAATTCGAGATTCTACAATTTCAAAAAAAATTCCATTCAGCGTCGGATATTATTTGCAGGATTTGTTAGGAAAATAATTTCTTTCATTTTCTGATATATATGACGCATAACAGAAGAGATCGTTTCGAGTAGAACTGAATTTTTGGCTCGCGAGAAATTCGCGCGAATGGAAAATCTTCCGTCGGACCGAACAATTGTTATCTTTGAAAATAATACAGGCCATAAAACATCTAGCGATTGGAATCAATATTCGTTGGCTGCCCATCATGTTTTACATAATTTGCGAAGAATGTCCGTGAAAAGGAAGGCCGAAAAACGGAAAGAAGGAGAGAGTTCGTCTATTTCGTTTGATGGCCCTCGAAAAGGAGTCGCCTCTCCATGAAAAGGACTGATCCTTCGGGGTCAAATAAAATAGATTTAAATCTCGCTCGGTCGCTTCGCGCCGGGAGAATACTGGCCCGAGAAACCTTTTCTCGTTTTATGCCGTTGCCCTTCGCCAAATGTAAGAATCGACATAATAATTAAATAGAGGATATAAGGAAAATGCGTACTTTGCGAAAAAATTATTGTCAAACGTCTACCATATATAATAGAAATGTTCAATCTGTTCCGGATAGTCCTAGTTGTGAAATTATGAGAAGCGTTCGAAAAGCTTTCTTGCGAATTAGGCAACAATTTGTAGCGTGAAACGGATTGCAAAAGCCTTCTACGTGCACAAGTGCAATATTAATGCGACTGGTGATTAATACGGTGCAACAAATATTGGCAATTGCGCTGCTAGCCGGCTATTATTGCGTCATGCTGCTTTAATAATATCCATTATTGTTTCATTATTAATAATACGCACGTATTTGAACGTGGTAATGATGATACCCTGTAAGCTTATTTCGAACCTTCATCATAATCGGGCCGCATTAGCATAATTACTCTTAAACGATCGATCTCGGTACGCTCGCTTTAATGATGCAGATATTGCACTCGGACATACACTGTCGTTCAAAATATCGCATCTGTATGATTTTTCTGCATGATTTTTCACAATCGTGAAACTGAATTTCACTCGTTAAAATTTTTTACCACAATAATGATTTTCCGAAAGACGAATATTACAAGTTAGATATTATAGCTATAACTAAAACGTTATAGCTATTTCATCCAGCAAAATTTTATCTTGTATTTATAAAACTGTTTAGTAAGATCAGAAAAATCTATGTTTAAAACGTGAAGATAAAAAAATTTCGAACCGAAAAAACCTGCTCCAAGTTTGAGAATATTTAGCTCACATACGGTGAAATTTAGCTCACAACGGAAGAAATTTGCGAGAAATTCGTTTAAGGATTATACGATCGCGCACGTCTAACTGGTGGAACTCCTTCTCAAGCAAATATCATAGAGAAAAGGAGAATGTGGAAGAAGAAAGAGGAAAAAGAGAAGAGCAGCGCGCACACCCCGCCTACGCAACGCTTAATGATCGGAGCGCGAAGTGCAGTCAGCCGCCGTAAATTATCCGTTCGGTCGAAGGCGAGTCTAAAACGCGGATCCAATAGACGAGAGCGGAACTGAGCGACGAAGCACGGTCGACATTACATTGGTCGGCTGCCAGAGTCGGAGAGAGCCTGTGAGTTCATCCGACATTAGTTACGTCAACCGCGCGCCGCACTGAGAGCGACGTGGCAATGGTTCATCGGGATGAAGTAACCGAATTCTCGTTGACACGTGCATCGGCATACGTACGATGAATAGGAGGAACAGAATGGAACCAAATGGACCATCGGCAACGAATAACTCGATTTGCTCTGTCTACGCGTACTCGAACTGGTTGAAAGACCGAAGGGTAGGTAGATGGTAGACAGGAGTCGAGTGGGCGGGAAGGATAGAGCTAAATGGTACGAGAAGGTAAAGTGGGAAGAGATACGGTAGGAGACAGTTAGGTAGTGAGGAAGGAACGACGGAAGGAAGGAAGCGAGTTATCGAGACAGTAGTGTCATCGTAGTCGTGCAGAGGTGCCCAGTTGTCGAGCAAACTAGAGGGCCAGTCTCAGAGCCAAAGAGGCTCAGTCAGCCAGCCAGCCAGCCAGCCAGCCAGCCTGCCAGCCAGCGAACGTACGAGCGAGCGAACGGACGAGCGAGTGAACCAGCAAGTTCTTGTTTTATTCAGTCGGGATCATAAATTACGAATTTAAACACACAATGAAAGACGCTTAACAAGAAGCTAACGCGAGATTGAGAGGCCCCGCCCGGAACACCTCTTCTTCCGGTGGAAAACCACCAGGCCGACCAATCCGATGACGGTACCGCCCCCGAGCACTTAAACGACCCACGGACTATACGCCAATCGACTCGCATCGAGGGCCGACCTATCTCTCCCTCCGCCGTGTCGGTTTCCGGACGCGCGCGCGAGGACGAGGGCAAGGACGAAGGCACGGAGAGAGACTCGATCTCCCGCCGGAGAGAGAGCGCGCACTCGATGCACCCTATTCGCATACCGTTTAGCGACGCGGCGAGTCACTCGGTGAGGACCCCGTATCGTCGCGGCACGGACGACTTCCTGATCGCGTGTGTCGACTACCCGGTGATCACCTCAGACCGGAACAGTCCGTGACTGATCGTTCCTTGATCGTTCGTTCTCCATGTCATCGCGCGAAATCGGCGAACCGATGATTGTTGAGGGTGTGCGGTGATTACTGCTCTCCACTCATCGATCGCCACTCGCGGAACGTCATCGACAGCCTGTCGCGCGCAGACGACGCGCCGTGCGATCCGCAGGAAACCATGGGGATTAGTGATTGACCTGAATGAGACACCAGTGAAACGGAAGAAATAAAACGGAAAAGGTAAAAACGACAGAACATCTTTCCCGTTCGAGAACAGTGCCACTTGCAGTCGCGATCGCGATTGAGTGTCAAACGTGTCCTGTGTCTTCGGTGCTTCGGCATCGTTGTTCAATCAGCGAAACGCGACAAGTGAGACAACCGTTACCTCCGTACGAAGGACTGATCGGCGTATCGCCGAACTTTCTCCTCGGTACGGCGGGTGATCTTCGGGAATTTTCTCACGCGCGAGGACTCCGTGGTTCCGAGGCGGCTACACGCCTCAATTCAGCACGTAGTTAAGCACAGGCTAAGATTTTTCGCTCACTACCGAACTATGCGTGGTGCGAGATGGTGTGTTCTCTGACCAGCGGCAAGGCCTGCGCCGACAGCGGAGACCCGTGCCCGGACCCGCCATCGCGCTCCACGCCGGAGGGCGGCGGACTCGAGATCACTGAGAACATGTCATCGTCGCTCAGCGACGCGCACCGACGCAACAATAACCACCATCTGGACCAGGGCGACCGCAGCTCGTCCGCAGGTTCCTCGCTGGGCTCGTGCTCGCCGCCGCCCGCCTCGAGCCATTCGCCACCACCCCCACGGCCGCCCTGGCTTCACGACTTCCACGCGGCGGCCGCGCCCCATGTTTTGCAGTTTCTCAATCTGAGCGCCGCCGGGGGTGGCATGCTCGGTAGCCAGCCATTGGCAGCGCTGCATTCTATGGCGGAGAGGAGTCATCAGCATCAACAGCAGCAACAGCAGCAACAGCAACAGCAGCAACAGCAGCAACAGCAGCAACAGCAGCAGCAGTCGCACCAGCAGCAGCATCATCCATCACATCAGCAGCAACAAGGCGGCATCCAGTTGCCGCGTATCACGGTGCCATTATCCACCATCACGCAGGGTCAATCATCGCCTACTGGCAGCGGCAAGCATAGCCCGGCAACCTCCATCACCTCCGTCGGCAGCAATCCCCACGGCATCGACACGATACTCTCGAGACCGACGGCGACGGTCCATCCCCAGGCATCGGTACCGCCATCACATGCGACTCTACCACCGACTCCACATCCCCAGCACATGGCTGCGCCGCGGTACGCCATGCACGCCGGTTTCACTGCGTCTTCGGGTGCGTACTATTCATGTCTTCCTAAGTTTGATAACTTAAATGCGGATGACGCGGTCGCATGAATAATTAATCAAGAATTGTCTTTCTGATTCCAATCCGTGTCGTTCCAACTAGGTGAATACTAAATACGAAGAAAAAAAATTTATTTGAACATTAGATTTGAATAATTTTAACATTTTCTTTCAAAGCTTTAGCGTTCTTTGACATGTCTATTATGTCTCCTTGAGAATAAGAAAAAATGTAAAGAACTCAATTTGCTGTTGGACTGGTTATAGTATTTAAAATTAATATATGTATATCGTTTGTAAATATATTCTTTCTCTCCTATTTAATAGATTCTGGACATTTAATATTGCCCGCTAGATTTTTGGAAAGAATCTTTAATTATTAATTGAATTTCGAGAAGATAAATATGACGTAAAGGTGACTTTTCATATTATTTTATATTATACAAGTTATTTGTGGAATCGTCGATAGAACATTCGAGATCGTTACTCATGAAAATCTTACGAGAAAACATTTGTAATTTTAAGCTTGCATATCGACAATTTTAATCAATTTGTGATTTATTCTTGGAATCAAGGAAATAAATTTATAATGTATATACTTAATTCAATTCGTAATAACTATCGTTTGATGAAAAAGATTGAAATATATTAGAAACTCTGCTCATGTAACAATAAATTATCAACAAATACGTAATGATTATAATTGTTTTTTTTTGCGAAGATAAGATTATAATTGTTTTTTTTTTGTGTCATATATTATACATTTTTTTAAATACAAAGCTTTAACTTAAATTTTCTCACAATGTGATTTCATGATGATAAAGGAGTTAGCAATCGAAGTGGAAATATTGTGAAAAATATTTTGTAAACGTGGGACGGATATAAACGTCGAAGGTTATTGATGCTTGTAGATATTACTAACATCTGCAGTGAACAGTAACAATTCGGTAACCATTCGCGCGTTTGCGATAGAAAATCGGGGGAAACCGCTGTTCTCCACGCACAAATCGTCGCGTGCTGCGATAGCGTGCATGTAATGCGGGATGGATTGAACGCATTAATCGTAGAATTACCAAGGGCGGTCGATCGAACAACCGCGGGCCAGACGAAAGCGCGACTAGGAGTTACAAATCTATTACGAAACTATCTGTGCATTCGATACGATCAGCCCCGGCGTATAATTCACGGATTTACATAGTCGGAGTCTGATTTTCCATTTTGATTCGCGAGAATCACTATCGTCTGTTTTAATCCATTCTGACAAAACAAAGTGATAAATAAATCGAACGCAACTTTTTGATTTATTAGTGAAAAAAATGAAACTTTTATAAAGGTTCGTATAAATAAGAATAAATATTAAACTAAGGAAATGTAAATTAAATACTCTGAAATGATTCCGGCGTTTTAGTACAATAATTTCAAGACATGTTTTCATTGAAGCTAATCATGTTGATTGCCATACTAATTTCTTCTTTTTTTTAAGGTAGAAGAAGAAGTCAATATGATGATTGGCTTCGGTGGAGATAAGCTTTTAAAGATATGGTTTTTCTTAATTCATCCATAGAAAAATTATATAATAAAGAACTTATAATGAAGAATCTCGTTCTTTAAGAGATATATTTTTTTACGTAAATGCATGAGCTTTCAATTCACTTTTACAATGTCACTTCCTCATGTTTTGTTGTTGGCAGCCTGCACCATCAAGACCTCGTTTGTGATGTTGCAAATGCATAATTTTTCTCCATCGGATGGCGTGCGACAAAGCAGAAGGCGTTTGTCATCGCCTTGAAAGCATGTGAAAAGATGTCACGTTCAAGAGCGCTTTCGTGCAACATTTAACCTCGCGTATACATTAAGCTAAATGATGCAGAGCGCATTACTAAATATTTGACACTAAATCATTTGGCATTAACAACGACGTTCAAGTCCACAAAAATGTATAACTAACATCATTCGAAAGAATCATAGAATTTATTTCTATGATACCCAGAATTAACAAAATCGCAAAACATATAGTCATTCGAATTATTGTCATTTAAATAGTATATCAGAATTATTAATCTACTTTATAATCTATAAAGATTTAGAAAAATATTTATCTTGAATGAGGATTGCAAAATTTTTAGGGAAATTTTGTGAAAATTTTTTCTTTACGCGTCACTTTTCATTCCTAGACTATCAGAAATATATTCAGACATCAATTTTAGAATTATCGGGGGGGTCGATGTTATAACAGAAGGGAAGATAGGGTCGTATTATGAAGTTGCTCATGCAAATAACGTATCGTACAATATCACAGTAATATCGGAAACCTGGCTTTAATTCATAAACGCCGATATCACGATTATAATCTATAATCTGTTAAAATGACTTTATTGCTCGCCTTCTGTCTAAATAGAATGCTATTTAAATATTCTAATCGAACTGTAGTAATTAAAAAATTTAATATTTGCACAGGAAAAGAAGATTTTTCTGAAATATTTAGTTAGATACATCTAAATAATTTATTGAATTATCAAAATAATATAGATTGCTTGTTAGACATGATTATTAAAATGTCAAAACTTTTTGCAGCATTATTTATCATGCTAAATTTTCTATGTAATTATTTGATGATCCAACATTTTTATTATTTATTTTCAAATCTGTATTTATAGCTAAAGCTTCAAATACTTTAGCAAAGTCATTCTCCCCATATTATTATACAATATTAACAATTTTATTATTATTATATCAAAAACTTTTGGAATGATTAATATAAATATAATAATATCTTAGAAGCATATTAGAAATATTTCTTTCATGCAAATATTTTGTATAATAAAATTTTGTCTAATTCTAAACAAGTAATACAAATAAAAATAGCAGCCATCATATCCTAAAATAATTAATATAGAATTAATTAAACAGCATTACATCATTTCATTCGGTTCTTTTCAATTGCTATAAACAGCCAAAAGAGTAAATTTGTT
Source organism: Atta colombica (assembly GCF_001594045.1). Taxonomy (NCBI): domain Eukaryota; kingdom Metazoa; phylum Arthropoda; class Insecta; order Hymenoptera; family Formicidae; genus Atta; species Atta colombica. The sequence continues at coordinate 174,734 of NW_017259348.1, forward strand.
TAAAATGTGAAAATGGCAAATTAAATAAAAGCAAAAGCATGAGTAAGAATTACGATATGACTTTGATTGAAATATTGACTGAAAGGAGCAGCGAATGCAGAACGACAGCTCTAAAATTTATGCTTACCGAATTACCTGCTCTCCCCTGGTACATTAACGAGCGACGCAAACGAGAGACGTTACTTAACATTCATGACATTAAATTTCTAAATGATTTGCTCCCGACAGAACGCGGTTATACAATATTTCGTAATAACGAATCGCTAAACAGCGCGCGCTAACTATATCCGTGATTTATACGTTTCGCATGTCGAAATGTGCTAATCGAGGCATCGCGAATTTGATTTTATCGCGTGAAAACGCTATTACATACATATGTATGTAATAGCAATGGAAATAACAATGGATTCCTGCATGTGAGATTTTCTAAGAATTTGACTTTAAGCTAAAAATTCTCATACTTTTTTTAGTTTTATTCTCTATTTATGATTTCGCTTTATTTTTTATATTAAAAATAATTATCTTTTTCTACAACGATTTTTTTTCTACAACGATACTGAATAAATTAAATGCAAAATTTCGTAATTTAAATAAGAAGATATAAATGGCTTTAATTTATTTTAAGATATCATGTATTTGACATTATTATTGTAGGCTTTTAGAAATATCACCCGAGTGGCTTTAAAATTTTTTGAACAAAGATAAGAAAATTTGATGAACAAAGATAAAATCTCGAATAAAGTAATACGGAGGCACTCGAGTGATGTTTCCAAACGTGGCCTTAATCAAACATCTCTATTATCTTAATTATTTTATTTTATTCTTTAAATTTTTTGGAATGAAATCTCTCGCCAAAAGAGTGAAAATACGGCTATTTTTTTAGAAGAGTGAAAATATTTCACTTCTTCAAAAAGCGTGAAATTTTACTCTAAAAGAGATTGTATTTTCATTCTCTTAGAGCGTAGAGAGATTCAGTTCAATTAGAGAGTAGAATCGATTTTTTATCGCTAAATTTTTGCTTTTCATCATCTCTAAATTTTTTAGAAAATCAAATCATACATCAAGTACTTTATGAATCATTTTACATATATCATAGAGGAATTAAGACAATAGAAGGGAGCAATATTATACCGCGGTTACAATCGGTGTTTACAATAGGACACGAATTATTTGATAACCAAATAGGGCAACCATATACGAGCTGAAGTTAGGATATTGCGGGTTAACCAACTGACGACATGCTCGTACGCGGCTTGGTGGCGAATTCGGATTTCCGCGACAGGATGCATGAGCCTTTGGTCCACTTGCGGTTAAATGAACAAAAAGATCACGTTACGATAAACTACAGTGGTAAACAGGCACCGAACAGTGCAGTATGATGATAAAAAGAGATGATAAGAGGGGGATAAGTATAAATTTAATACCGCGTAAAATATATAAAGGAGAGGCCTAGCACAAAAGTGTAATGTTCAAAAAATAAGAGTGATAGTAAATCATGTGTGACTGTGACCGCGCTAAAGTTTGCCGTAAATATATCCTTCATTACTCCAAGTCCAGTCTCGTAAAAAGTAAAAAAAGAATGAAACGAGAATCATATCGGGATGCGACACAGCGTGCACACGAGCAATTCAATTTTGAAAAGTTCGCTGCAAAAATATCGCGGTTACGTTCTTGCGTCGTTCTTCGTGATGAATTACATTCTGTATTTTTGTGACGTAAATGACATCGCATGGAATTATTACCGTCGTTGTTTCACAATGTTCTTTTTAAATTGTTATTCTATCCGTTTTGCATGATTCTGACTGATTGATTTTGAAAGAATAAAAATGCGCATGAAAAGAATGATTTTGCTGAAGTATCTATTAGCTAGATACACACTGAAAGAAATTTGATATAAATAACCATTATTTTGTTGATGCGAGTTATAAAAACTTTCTTTCTTTTTAATTAAAAAATTGTGTTTTAATTTAAAAATTATGTTCTAAAATTAAATTAAAATTTCATTATTCTAACCAAACGACATTATTTTTAAATTAAAAAGTAAAAATGTTTTTGTAAGTGCATATCAACAAAATCATATCAAAAATATTTCTCTCAGTAAAGTTCTGGAAATAATTTTGCTGGACCATTAAAATAATTACGTGTTAATCTCAAGTAAGTATGTTGAATAAAATATGTACAAGAAGTTTTGATGTCTAGTTGATTTAACAACTAGTTGCTACATAATTATTTTGATGGCCCAACAAAATTATTTTCAGATCTGCATGTACCTAAATTTTTTAATATTTCAGCAAAATTGTCTTTTACACGTGTGGATTTAATGTCGCTACCATATATCGTAGATATTAGGTTCGGACCGGAAACCGGCACTCGTGCCAAAATTGGACGACAGTTCTGCAGGTGTACGTTCTATGAAATAAAGCAACGCCCGTTGGAGTCGAATATCATGAGGCGGTATGTTTATCCAGAAAGCAGATATTCACATCATCCTAGAAAAGGAACTGCTTGGCGTACCATGTGCCTCCTCACGTGTGTCTTTCATTTTTTATCTGTAATAGAAACCTCTAAAATATTGTGTGACATCTGCTCTGGTTTTTATATCATAAATTACGGCGTTTTTATCCCCTTTTTAAATGTGCAAAATCTCAGAACTTTTCTCATGACTCACAACAACTTTTGCGAGGAGGTATTTTTATTATTTTTTTATACGACAATACAAGACTACTTGGTTCATGAAGATCCGAAAATTTCTGCGCAATCGAATTGTTATCAGCGATAAATTAAGAGACACCTCTTTTGCAATAAACGCAGTTATCTAACGAATAAATTCAGGAATCAATAAGCACGGGAATCGATAAAGAAGCAAGACATTTCTTAAATACATTTACTTGACACGAAACGCCGTGTCCAATTAGGTGAATTAAATCTTAAAATATGAAAGCTACTGCTTCTAAAGAATGATACGTTGAAAATTTAGCATGATCGAATAATTCAACAAAAAGAATGTCTTGTATACACTTCTTCAAATAATATCTAGTAGGGGAGACCGAGGCCGGTTGTCACAATTTTTTGATTGGTGACTTTTAAAAAAAAGTGGATACATGATTTTGAAATATTATGTATGTTATAATGTCTCTATATAGTTTCTAAATATGTTATAATGTTTAATGTTATAATGTCTTATAATTTATATCCTTTAAAAAAACTATTATTCTTCATAATATTTCATTCATCATATCGTACAAATAAATTATTTAATTTTGAAGCTGCGGAAATATAGCAATTAACCCCGTTTTGATTCTCAGTATTATATTTGTTATTGACAACACAATGAAAAATATAATATTTATAAATATTAAAAATATAATATAATTTTTATTTTAATGTCAGTTAATTAATAGTAATTATAGTATTAATACAAATAAAATATACCTATTATTTTAATCATAAAATACGTAATTTGTTTTTGTATCATACTTTCTATATGAATAATGAAAAAGCATATACATATATCTGTATGAAATATAATTTATTTGTAAGTATATTCTTTAAAAATGTATCGATTTAAAGATATTAAAATCGAGTGCCTTCATCTCATTTTGGTCACTTTATTTCACATAGCCAGTTTTAATAAAAAAATAAAATTATATGCACAAACTTTGTCAGGATAATTAATTAATCATAGCAAAAATTTTCTAAGACATTTTCTATGAATGCAGGATATCGCGATTAATAATGTCAAAGACTTGTCAGACAAGATAAATTATAAGAAAAATTTATTCACTAATTTCATTTCCTTAAAAATCATTATAAATAATCATTATATATATATATATACAATGCTTTGGGTGCAAATTATTTTATATAACAAATTAATATTATTACAATCTACAATCAAAAAAAGAGATTGTTCTGCCATACACTTATTGATTTATAGCATTTTGACAATCAATCCTATATGACAATCGGCTCCGGTCTCTCTCCTATTTTTACGCACTAATTCTAATATCTAGCTCTGAACCATCTTTTTGGTTATTTTGCAAGAGTACTTTGAAATGAAAATATCGAATATTTTGAAACAGACATGCCCATGTACTTTGCATGCGTATGTATGCAACACGAAAACGCACGGCGTATAGGATTTCAGCACGATGAAATAAAATAGTCATATATCGTTATTGTATAATCCTGTCAAATGCATTTGCGATATTTGCCTGTGTCTCAAATCTGTGCGGTGTACACATCCGGGCATTTGGTGCACACGCGCGTTACACAATGGCGCATACATCCGAACTATCCCGCCGTAATTCGCGTAATCATATACGGTTTCAATAACGGTTTAATGGGTAACCGACTTCATTGTCGTATTAGACAGATTACGTCGATTACAAATACGATAAGCAGCACGGCTCGTATTTACGACGCGAATTCGGTAGCGCGCGAATGCTGGTCTGTTAGAATTATAGACGGATACATATACGTATGTATGAATATTATGTTTCTATTGCGTATACACACACACATACACACACACACACACACACACACACACACACACACACACACACACACACACACACACACACACACACACACACTGTATATATTCCCGTATAAACTCCGTCTGCTAAAACATATCGTCGCGTTTTATTCATATCAATAACGCGCCGCCGGCGTCGATTTGAACGCGTCGCGACATCGCCCGTGATTCAATTCATTCAAACAATTCATTCAATTAAATTCATTTATTTCTGATTGAAATAAAATAGTTAACAAACAAAGACTCAAAGATATGATACATTTAACAAAGTCATCTTTAAAATTAGAAAAGTTTCCCTTTTATTCACGTTGTAATCCCGCGATGCGGTTTGCATGATGTAGAACGTAAAGAGAATAATGGTTGCGTTTAGGAAAAAAGTAGCTTTGCAACTGTTGTAACATTCTTTAAGATGATTGATTAAGTGAAGAATTATAAGGGCAAGATCACAATCGTATTAAAGAATCATACAGTTGCAAAGCTGCAGCTTTTTCTTCTGCTAAACGCAGCAGATTTTATTATTGTTGAGAGTATTATCTATTTGCAGAGTATAAAAGTATTAAATTATAATCACGTCACAAAGCACGAAGATAGCTTTTCTTTTTCACGTCGCCGCACTATCGTCATCGCGATTATGCGATTCGCAACGTGCCGCCGCTAATTGACATCTGATACCGATCGATCTCTCCTGTGCGTACGCTTTACACCGCTGGTCATTAATTAAATTCTCGCCGGACGCGCGCGCGCGAGCCTACCGATCGCTGCTGTATAAATGACAAAAAGCCCATCAAAATGTATGTATTAAACGATAAATATTTCGTTCACTTACTCGCCCATCGACGTCGATGTCGCGACGTTTGTACCTTATTCACCACGATATTCAGTCGAATATTTATAGCTAACTTGTTTTCCCGATTGGCTGTTCCAATAAACACGACGTATCGCATATATATATATATAAAATTCTAACTTATGATTTCAAGTAATTAAGTAAACTTCTTGTTTATAAAAACTTTTATACATTCATAGCTTTTTACAGTATACAGAGATTCCTGCAAATTAAATTTTCGAATCTAAGAGATTCGAAACCGAATAAATTTGAAATTTCGAATTATCGGTGGTTCGATTTCAAAATCGCCTATTTTATTTGCGTTTTTTCGAACATATGATCAAAGATTCGATTCAATCTGATCTCATAAATAGTTGATTCGCACACCTCTACTTAAAGCTACAAACGAGAGAAGCTTTATTCTTCAGTTTAAGTAAGTGACGCTCGCTCTTTCAGATTCTATTTTAAAGATTAATTCCGTCAAGGTTATTGATATTAAATATTTAAAAATCTCGAATAATATGTTATCTTAAAGTTTACAAAATCAAGTATGTATATAAATTCACACGGAACTATTGGAACACTAAGATCCGCTTTGACGAAATATATATGAATTTCTCTTATTTAATTAGATTTATTCTCATCGGTCTAAATTCATATCATATATAATTGTCTTAACTTAAGATTAATTTCTTTTTCCAAAGATTGAGTGTCAAAGCATTTGTAATTAAGATTAAGATCGAACCTCTGTGAAGTAAGATCGATGATATTCAAATACATTTTTAAATGCTTTTAATTGCCCGATTCAAGATTCTCAACGAGATGTCGTAAAAGTGCGTGCCAAAGGTTTTGAGAATCGAGAAGACCTCACCTTATTTCTCTTTCCCTTCACCGGACCTGCGAACAAAGAGCATGATCGCGGGTATTTTTGTTGATGAGCGTATACGGGTTTAGCTGTTTATGATCCCATAAATTCTGTCTGATTTCGGCGTAACGGACAAAAGATCGGATGGTCGTGTCGCGCGTATCCCACTATTCTCGTTTTCGTCATCAACGATAAAATGGAAATGACGCTTTATTGTTCAAACAAGCATAAAAACACGCACCCGAAACGAATTAAATGCGTCCATGCAATCAGGAGCCAACGCTCTCAATTGCGACTATTGCTAATTTTTGAGTGTAACTGATCGTTGAATGATTTTCTTTAATAAGCGACCTCGTATCATGAATGTCCTTGATGAAATATTGCGAGAATACTGAACTATTATATGGTAACAATCGATTAAACTTAGATTTAAATAACTTTCCAAAATTATACTACGAAGATATACGTTTTGTTTCTCTAAAAGTGATGACATTGTACAGCGTCCTGTATAAGATTTGCTGAGACTATTGTGAGGAAGGAATTTATTATTTAATATTATTTTCTAACAACTTTTGATCGATAAATTAAAATTGTCTATCTTCTTAAATATTTTAAAAATTATAAATGAATTATATAAGTAATGTTTTTAAATATTTTAACAATTATATGAATTGATTATTAATTATTGAATGATTATTAATCATTTTGCATACGACACAACGTACTAAAATAATTAAAACAATAAATAATGGATCTGTAAATGCATTTAAATTATTGTAGACTTTTCCAATTAATAAAAAGTTAAATAGAGAGATATTCACTAAGATTTAATTAAAACATGTAAATCATATATTAGAATTCCTAAATTTGTTGAAAGTAATAATCGCTCTTGAAAGAATAAACTCTAAAAAATATATATAAAGGTATATAAGTCTCATATCTTTTCCAAAGACACTAAGATAATAAGTCTTGAAAACGCGAATAATGATAATTCTGCCGTATCTTTTATTCGATTCACGCGTTTCGATCAGAGAGAGATCAATTTAATCTTCCTTAATCCGCGCAAAAAATCCGTCGGATCTCGACGACCGATATTTACGGATTCGATATTCCAGCAGCCGTTCTCTCGCATAGAGCTCGGCTTAAGTCGACTAATTTCTCGCATTCGAAAGGTCGGATCATTAAGGTCTCCGCATAGCGAGAGTTGCCAAGGAACCTCTCTCGAGGTTCCTTATGAGTTTTATGAGTCGAATTGGCGTCATGTGTATTTGTACGTGTGTGCTAATAATCTCGACTAAAACACCAAGTTCGATAGATATGAATCTTCGTTGAGTTAAACCAAACGAGTTCCAAATAGAAGAGACGAAAAATACCTACAGATCCTCTAATAATTTTTTTGTCTGTATAATCATCTCTTGAATAATTCAATTACAAATTACATTATTCAAATTGTGTCCAATGCAAATTATCAACATTCAAAGAACTGAAATTATACGATTTGTAAAAATTAGAAAAAAAAATTGTAACAATTCGTCATAGATCTTGTAAACATGGATACGCCTTGTGGCAGTTGTGGCTAAATCAAAGGTCCGAGTTGACAGAGCGAGAGAGTTTAATAAATTCTATCCTTCTATGAGAATGAGACTACTGCGCAAACTCGGGCGTAATGTCATATATGAATATATATATAGACTTCAATTATGTTTTATTACATTTTAAAATAAAATCGTTAAACTTACGAATAAAAAGAAATATTGTCATTCTTCCTCCAATATACATCACATAGCTCCAATATATACATTGTCTTATCATTTTTGCAAGTTTTCGCCAACTATAACCTATCGGTTAAAATGACACTGCGTATATATTTGAGATTGTTGATCATTTCTCATACAGTCATTTCGAGCATGCGCGTTCTATGTATAATGTATGTACATACATACATTTGGTACAACAAAGTATAGAAGATACAACGCACTATGTCTCTTTTTATCTAACGGGAAAGGCGCATCTATGTGTACAAGATCTATGCAATTTGTAATACAATGTAACGGACATTCGGATTTTTCTCAGTTTGACATTTAATTATTTCGCGGGGAGGGAGGAAGCGGAAAGAAGAAACGAGATTGAAATCTGTCGCGAGGTCGCGCGGCTTATAAAATTGCGGCATTTAAATTCCGCTTGCATATTCCGGACGGATGCGAGTTGTATGAAAATTGCGTATGATAAAAATGTAAAATGAATCACATAGATGTGGAAATGAGAAAAACTGGGAAAAACTGAAACTTAATAAAGCGATTTACGGTGGAGAAGCGAGACGACTTGGCCGACATCGATCCGAGGAAGTTGTTTCACTCGGGACACTCGATCAGTAAAGAGCGCTCTCGTTCTGCATCTTGCCGTTGCATTTTACGGCTTCCTTCGATTATTACTTCAATATGCGCTGCTATCTGAATTATCGTAAATCCAATATCGTTATCTACATCGACGCTTGGGACATATGTTATATCCGCTGCGTTTAATCCCAATATCAGTTAAATATACATCAATTATTAATATCAACGATTATTAATATCCCACACAATACACTTTCTTCAAAAAAAGAGAAAAAGTCGCAAATAAAGAAATATATATATACATATATATATATATATATA
>NW_017259348.1:183721-186250 GCF_001594045.1 Atta colombica
ATTAAAAACTACCTTATTATTATAAAAAGAAATTAATTAATATTATTATTATCAACTAAAAGTTGATATTGTTTATTATTTATACGAAAAAAGTTGGAAAAAGTATGCTACTGATTCGTGAAGACTTTGGAATAACCAGCTTAAGTAACAATTCGCACGTAATACGTATAAGTGTTCATTGGTATATCTCCCTAGGTATCGGTCAATTTCAACAAAGAGCGGAACCACGGCATACTGCAGTCTATTGGCCGGGTCTTCAGGGACTAGTCAGCGATCCTCTCGCATGGCGGGCAAGATTACACACATGTAAGTTCAATATCTCACGCATACTACATCCCTTACTACATATAGAACACTATATATCGCACTACCTTGAATATTCACATATTTATTGAACACGAACATATATTTAGTACATGAATATATACTATAGAAACAACATATTTAACATTGAACATAATTAACATAAAATTTATTGGTCACCAAGGTTTGTAAAATGAGATACTTAAGACCGAGATAAAATAGGATATCGAGCATAATAAATTTCTGTTTAACTTTCTTAAATTATCTTAATTTTAGCAATATATTTAAAGAAGGATGTACTAAATTGGCACAATATTCATCAAAATGATTAATTAAATACACATATGTATACGTTGATACACGCGCGTGTATCATAATTAAGATAATTTAATAAAAAGTTGTTATAGTTAATATAAAAAAAATGCACACACGATATAAACACTATAAACTATACAGGCCTATGTCTAATTATGGCTTACTTTACAAATTTGGGAACTTTATTCTTAACTTTATTCTTAATATTTTTCTCTTCTCTTTTTCTTTCTCCTCTTTTACCTCATTTTTACCTCAAGCATTTCTTCGACAATGGAGGGATGTATTATTATTACTTTTAAATACGAGTATTGTCGTACGTTTCAACCGCCTGCGGATGTTTCGTTACCTTTCCTCGGGCACTGTCGCGGTGGGTTTGACAGCTGCGCGTGTTTGCTTTCGCGGCAGGAAAATCACAGAGCCGAAGTGAAGAAACACGTGCTGCCGAACGTGTCTCCGGTTGTATAACGGCGTGCCCAGAAAGTCGTTTGAAGCAGTTCTCCCGGCGTGGGTCGCCTACGGGGAGGAATGTAAAAAATGCGTAGAAACTGTCGTCGCGCGCGCGGAGAGCGCGGGAAAGGAAGTTATGGAGCGAAGGGTCCGCGACCACGAGAAGAACAAGAGAGATTCAATCTGAACGAGGATACATAAACGATGACACATAAACGAAGAATTTGACCGTATAAAAAAACGTATTTCTATCTAGTCTTTTTGCCATATGTTAATTTACTCAAAAATATTACTAGGATTTTAATCCTCTTCTAATCTAATTAAATAAGATTAAAAAGATTAAATAAGATTAAAGCTAAAATATAAATTGACGCATTGAAAAACGGAATAGTGTAGAATGAGAATTATATAAAATATTGAGTGTCAAATAAATATAATTGCTTGATCAGTCATTTATGCACAATGTGAATGTATTATCTATATAAATATGCACAGTATATTAAATTTATAGATATCACAAAGTGATTATTAATTAAGAATTTACGAATACGAAATTGTAATGTATATAGAATTATATAGAATCATGTAAAATAATTTCGAGAAAAATAAAATTCTACAAACTAACTAGACAAAATTGCGATGCGCATGTCGCAAGGGATTTGAATTTAAAATTAATTCGAGTTATCGAGTTTACAGTTTCATCGATATAATGCAACGCATACTAATTACTAATTGAATTGCAAATATTCGTGTAATCTATTACTTCCCAATTTACACTAATATACATCATCTTTTACATGCAATTTTGTGGCAAAGAAACGGACGCATGAGTAGCTCTAAATGAGGTAGGTCAATTCAAAATTTTTAATTGATTTGGAAGCATATTGCTAATTTATCGTATTTTATTGAGGAGCATTTTTATTTGAGTTTAACTCAAATAGATCATACGAGGCATTAATCTTAATGTAATATGATTATTCAGAATACTATTATAATTCTCTAGATTTGTCAATCATATTAAAGTATATATTTATGAAATTCGAGAACTATTCATTCGGTTTCCTCATGTGAATCTTTCGATAAAATATGAAAAATTATGGATTAGACATCTGCAGAACTTGGTCACTCATATCTAGGCTATCGACTATACTACTATCGTTTACGTGTAGACATCAGCAATGTCGATCGTAGCAGGTCGATCCCGATTGTTATCAAGTGCCGACACACTCCCTTCGCACTCCCTCGGGCACTTGGACGGTTCACGCTCAATTAGCCGGCAGGATCTCCCCTGACATACATACCGGAACATTCCCGATGGTAGTACGGTCATCGTGTATACACCCCCTCCTTACGAGAAGACGATTAAGGGCACCGCAGAGAGAGAGAGAGAGACAGAGAGAGAGAGAGAGAGAGAGAGAGAGAGAGAGAGAGAGAGAGAGAGAGAGAGAGAGAGAGAGAGAGAGA
>NW_017259348.1:186350-186642 GCF_001594045.1 Atta colombica
ACAAACAAAGTGAAAAAACACATGATGTCTCCCTTTCGACGGAGAGATGGACGACGGAGACGGAAAGCTATGGTAGTAAAGGCGAAAGACAGAGGAAACAGCACGATACATCAACCCTCTGCGGGGGACGGCACATGTGTTGCGACCGCATCGCGATGCGCGACGTAAGAAGAACGTGTGGAACGCGGCCGTGGACACGCCGTGTGGAGGCACGTGTGTGGGCGCGTGTGTGCTCGATGCCGCGCCGCGCGGCATGCGGCAAAGAGAACGAGATAGATATATATATATATAT
>NW_017259348.1:186662-191743 GCF_001594045.1 Atta colombica
AGAGAGAGAGAGAGAGAGAGAGAGAGAGAGAATGAAAGGGAGAAAGAGGGAGTATGTCGTACGAACCGTGGGGGGCGAATAAGAGAGTGGTAGCGGTAGTCCGCTGCGGCGTCGGATCCGAGATATCATCATATTCAATATCAACCTTGCCCCCAACCCTCGGGAGCGACCGCCGCCGGCCGTCGGTCGCCCCATCTCCGTCACTCCCTTCCTCACCCTTCCCCCACCCCTCTCCCATCTCCCGTTGCCCCTCTTCCTCTCCAGAGTGCTACGTTTTCCACACTCGCGCGAATAACTCCGGCAATATTTTAACTGCGGCATCAGGGCATCCACGCCTGCCTTTTCCACCGCCCCCGATACACGCTGCGGTGGATTCCTCCTCGCCCCTTCGTTGAACCCTCCTCCCGAGGGGCGGCGGAGGAGGAGACAGGGGGACCGACGCGAACCCGCTTCACACGGAATGTAAGAGTTACACCGACTACCCGGTATATTTTATATTCCGGAGCGAAACGTTGATCGGCTCATGGCCCTCGCGAGGCATCGTTGAACGATCGCCACGGGAACCGTCGTCTATTTATGCCTCTGCATATACGTTGGAGTACAACTATACTCGAAATAAGCCAGCCCTTTCAACTTTCATCCTTTCCGCTCTCGTCATCTTTATTTTCCTTTCGCCTCCATAATGGAAACAATAATCGCTTCGATATTTGTTCGAGATTTGAAACTCGTATAAATAATTAAGAACATGACACTCTGAATTACGATTAAAGGGTTTGTATTAAAGTTAACTAGAAAGATTTTAATTAAAGAAAATCTCGGTTTTGAACTATGTTAGAAAGAAAAATTATATTTGTAAAAGCATTCCTCTTCTATTTAAAGAATTTTTAAATTGTGTTATTCTTTTAGATAAAATACGGATTTGAAACTTCAAATAAAGAAAACTTAGACTTTCCATAATTTTGATCAAGGTGTCCAGCGAGATCAGACTAATCAATTTAAGGATAATTCCAAGACATTTTAGATAAAAATCCTGATTTTTCAGGTCAATTAGTTCTCATTGATTGATTAATTTTCATTGATAATAATAGTAATATTAATTCTCGAAATGAATAAATTAATCTAGTAACAAATTTAATGGCTTTGAGAATTAGCGCTATAGAAAGTCGATAAATATCAATGTTAACATTTAATCAAGTACCTGACTTTTAATTAGAACAAATTACAAAATTTAAATAATCGCTTGCAAACATGTTTCGCAAACATATAATTTTGTAGCCATCTTCAGTACACACTACTTCGTCGAGATATGAGATAAATGCATTCAGTGTATGTACAACGTTCATCGTGTGTTTGTGTCAATAATATTTCTCTGTGAGATGGTAAGTTCTTCTTTTTGAGAACTCAATCAGTTGAATAGCTGGATGGTACCTGAATGATTGTGCATCTCCATCGAAATATTGTTGATAATGTCAATCATATAAAAAATCTTGTCAAATGTAAAATACAATTATTTTTGATGATATTTCTTATTTCTTTCTTTTTTTCATAGCCCGATTTTTTTTTAAATTAGAGACTGACCAAAATTTCAAGTCAGCTGTCCTGAAATTGCAAAAGTTTTTGAGGAGTTTTCAAAAGATATTAAATTTCAGAATAGTTCAGAAACATTTAAGGATCGCTGGACATTCTGTCGATTAATATTTCTGTATTAAAGCGTTTTATATTTTTAATATCATAAAATTTTGTGATGATCTACATAAAACTTTATTAAATAGCTTCTATCAATATTAATTAATAAACAGGAGTTAATTAAATTTTTTAATAACTTTCGTTAATATTAATTTATAATCTATGCATGCACGAGAGATCATAACATTCCGATTTCGCTCCCGTATAGCATAAAATCTTATCTTATGCATAAAACACGAACTTCTCGTGAAAATGATCTATCCTTCGCATGTCTTTTCTTTCATTCCCATTCTTATAACGAGAACATCGTACACCTTATTTTTGTTTAGATATCCTGTTATTTCTGTTCCTTCTTGTATTTTCCTTTTTTTTTTACGCTGTCATCACTCGTTTTTTTCCATATTTCCCCTCTTTTCTCTTTGCGTTTATCAGCCATTTCTTTCCTCACTTTCTTCATCTGGCGAGCTTTATGAACATGAAACTCACCCGGATAAGCATCGCGTAAGCGAACCCGGTAATGAAAACGTCGCTGACGCGACGAGATTCCGGTGGCAGTCTATGCCGGTCGATGTATATTGTTATTACTCACAATATATCCATGGAGAGCGAATCACCCTAGCAGGGAAAAGCCGCGATCTGGCTTTCAATAACTCGCTTTTCGCGAATGTGTTTTCGGGATATCGTTTCGGCTAGAAATCAAAAATCCCTCGATGGATTTCTTATAAAAATTTATATCATTCTCGAAAAATTATTTTTTCAAATATAAATTTCATATATAAAATAATAATTAAATAATTAGAATATTTAAAGTAAAATGTTATACTATGATTTAATACAAATAATTTCAGTTAGTTATTTTTTTCACGGGAAGAACGATTTTACTGAAGAATCTAAAAATAAATTTAGCTATAAATACAGATCTAAAAATAATTAAACTGAACCACCAAAATAATTACATAAGAATTTCAAGCATGATGAGTAATGTCGTAGAAATTTTAAAACATCCAGAGAAAAGTTTTTTCGATTAAAAAAAAATTTGTTTGAATCAAAGAAATTTGTGCGTACGATTAAAGAAATGTTTTTATTTTGAACGCTATTTCTTGAAATCAAATAAATTTTATTTACCTCAAATTTTTACTTCGATTTAAAAAGATCAATGAAAGAAGGAATTTTTTCAAATTACATAACTTTTCTCTGCAATGAATGCACTTCTAAATGAACATCTTACATAATTAGTTTTATGGTACAACAAAATTATGTTTAAATTATGTCCGTATCTATATTCATTGTAAGAAAAAAAGTGATTAACTTAATTAAATTCGTTTATATACGCATTTAGTCAAATACTTGAACTATAGTCCATAGTGATTATTTAGTTTAAGTATTTATATATTTAAATTAAATATACGTCATATCAACAAAATCTTGTAATTTAGTATATGTTATTTATTTGAATTAACAAATATTTCTTTAAATTAACAAATATTTGCTTGATATCTCGTGACCGCTGCATTTAATTGAACCAACTAATTTTTTTTTAAATCAGGAACTTTTTTCTCATAAAGTCAGTGTAACTAAAATTTTAGATATTTCAGCAAAATCATCTCTCTCTCTCTCTCTCTCTCTCTCTCTCGTATTGTATTGTTTTTATTTTTTTTAAATTTCTTTGTTGCTTCGATATTATCTATGAAATAATCGATGTAATATTATGTACATTCTTTCTTGCAAGTCTCGTTAATTTGTGACCCTTCAATCGGCACCGGTAACTACTGTTAATGGATCTCGCGCGATTAGTACGGTAGGACGGTCTCGTTAATGCGAATTAACTAAGCATCCATTTACTTTGGTAACAATACACTTTGTACACTCGATAAAGCATTCTTCTCGGACGCCAGTCGACTCGATGCGCGCCGTTATTACTCACATCGTCGATGGAGCGAGCAGCCCTTTCAAGAGCGCCGGATCATGCTTTCTAGAAGTCAAGTGATATCCGATTCAATTACGTCGAAGTGACGGACCATCGCCCTACGTCATCCCTGACTTTTTATTCCGACAAAAGCATTACATTGTATCCACTTGAATACAATTATTATTGACAGAGAACAAGTGACGTTGAAACGTTTTATTTCGTTTTATTTCTCTCAATATTTAATACAGAAATGTATTTATATGTACTATATTTATAATTTAAAATTTTACATAATTTGAATAAAGAGATATTATTTGTTACATAAGTGTCTGCCATCCATTTCTTGATACTAATTAATTCTTTAATAAGGACAATCATGCTATTAAATTAAAAGAATTTTTCATAACTTAAAATTATAATAATTTTATAAAATTTTTCTTTCAACGTTACAGAACACTTACGTATAAGTGGAAACAGCAGCCACAATTACAGAAACAAAAATAAATTCCGATTTGTTAAAAAAATAATAGAAACTATCCTATCGATCTCCCTCGCTCTCTCCCCCTCTCCGCGTCCGAATCGCGACGCATCTTTACCACGAATGATTTGTTTCGCCCCGAACTCTCGGGTGGATAAAACGGCCCATGACCGCGTGCGCGCGCGGGGGGTCGCTCACCCCGTATAAATCGAGCAATCGAGCGCGCCAGCCTCGCACCCGGACTTCCGTTCGCCGATAACGAATATTACGAATGGCCGGACGGTGTCTCGTTTTTGATCGCTCCTCTTTTTTGAAACGCTGCATCGCGCGCGCTCACGCCGATACGGTCACCTGCCGCTGATTTACATCGACACGGTGCGGGCGGACGCATCAATTTGCCGTGCCGATACTTCGTCTAATCGGACATCGCAGCGTTATCCGCGACGGCGCGGGCGGATGCCGCGTGCGCACATGCATGGATGATTGTGTGTGGAGGCGGTATCGATATATACGCATTATCCGGAGCGATTTCGCTCGCATATACCACCCGCGACATGCGTGTCACTTGTTCACTCTAAATCGGCTGATTAAATTATGGTCCTTTCCGTCCCTCTCCTCGCCGCCCTCACCGCGACATGCTACAAAGATTAATCCAGAATCCGTTTGCATAACGGAGGATGATACCTTCGACAGATATGACCACGTGCCGAAGACAAATAGTCCTTTGATAGACGTAATGCGTAAACGACTCGACAAGTGGATGTCTCTTTCAGAATTGTTGAATTCACAAATTCCTCACATCTTAAAATTTCATACCTTTATAATTTCATAACTTTATCTGATTTTCAAACAAAATTTCATAACCTTCTTTGACTTCAATATTTTCTAAATTCGAATCAATGGATAATCACTGATTACCCATACGTACTTGACTAGGTAATCAGTGAAATTCAACTATAAAAAAAATTTGAGCATTATATATATATATATATATATATATATATATAC
>NW_017259348.1:192140-200528 GCF_001594045.1 Atta colombica
ATTTTTCAAAATTTCTTGATTTTTTTCTTGATTTCTCTGCTATTTTTAATTTTCTTGATTTCTATAGTTTGGTACCAACCCTATTTTTTGAGATTTTTATTTGCATAAAACAAAATCGGCGTGATCTGAATTTCACACAGGAATTTCAATGGCTCGGAAACGATAGTTCATTTCATTTATTGTATTAACTAGTTCTTTGCGGAAAAAAACTCGCGGTGGTCGGATTCAATTGGAATTGGACGGTGTGGTCGATAGATGGGTTAAAACTTTATATCACAGGTCCGAATTCCCAAGCGAAAAAAATATTTTGTAGAAAAAGTCGGGCAATAAATCGTCGGAACGACCGGACATCCGGCTTGTTTAAAAAAATCAAGAAAATACTTTAATTAAAAAGCTTATGGAAACGCAATATTTCTTCGTTACAGATTGTTTAACATATTTTATATATGTTTTATAAATAAAATATATTACGGTGAATTGTGCATCATCTTTTGTTATAAATTTCTACGGTAACATAATAAGTTCAAATGTTACAACCGTATAATATATATCA
The DNA here is from genome assembly GCF_001594045.1 of Atta colombica. Taxonomy (NCBI): domain Eukaryota; kingdom Metazoa; phylum Arthropoda; class Insecta; order Hymenoptera; family Formicidae; genus Atta; species Atta colombica. Next base: position 192,694 of record NW_017259348.1, read on the forward strand.
CAGCTTGTATTCAATTTTAAGTTGTCAGTGTCGATGAGAATATTTTATTTTGATGTCTTCGTAAATTAATATATTGAATAAATTTCTCACAATAATTAAAATCCGAATTTAATTGCTCAATCGAGTATTCGAATATTTTTTGTAAATTTCTTGTAATTTCAAAGTATGCTATTATCAATAACATTGAATGCTTATCTCACGAGGCAAGTTTGAAATTATACCGTGAAAAAATCTCATGACGTGCTGTATGCGGCGCATACAAATTTTGATAAAAACGCGGACTTATCGGGTTTTGTGGAGGCGGCCGCGGAGATATGCGCGGCGGCTTAGTAGGACGAATGGAGGGATATTCAACGGCGGAGAACGTACACCACTCCTGGTCGTCGAAGGCACCAGGGTTGGAGTGCGGTAAGCAGCTCATTAGAACCCTCCCCGCCGACCGGCCATTATTGCCTCGTTCCGTATTCCGTTACAAATTGCTTTATTAAATTAAAGTCCCACAACCCACACTGTACCGCGTCACGACCCTGCGAATCGACCCTTCCTTCTACTCACCCCCTCTGAGTCCCTTTCGTTTCTCGCCCCCTTGTATACGCACATGCCACATCGGACCGTATGAGGCCCCCTCGTCTCCGCAGAAGACGTTCCCTTTGATTGTCCCTCTTCATTACCCTCGAAAATTTTCTCGAGTCTCTTTTACCAATCTAATTAAGCCTTGGCTCGACCAAGTGGCCGAGATTAAAAATAATCAGCCGGCGCGAACAAGATAAAGTCATTTAATCTATAAAGATTTTTTACAATACTACTTTTATAGTTCCGTTGACACTGACAATAATAATCATTGATTGGAAATTCGAAATGATATAAATTCCAAAAGTAGCTTTAAATAAATTGATAAAAAAATAATATAATCCAAAATATTGATTTTGGTTAAAAATGTAATATAATAATGGAATATAAAAGAAATTATTAGTATATTGAGAATAAGTATATTAAAAGTATAACGAAAATATGAGAATATATAAAAAAACGTGAAAAAAGAAGAACGGTATTATATCGTTTTACGTGTGTGTTCTTACAATTATAAATGTTATAAATAAAATAATTAAATTAATAAGCTTAAATTATTGAAATATCAGAGTAGTGCGATTGTAAATATATGTTAACGATTGTTGTAAAATCAGATTGTCATAAGATTGTTCATAAAAACTAATTTGTCTCTCTTACAATTAAAACATAAATACTAAAAAGAAGTAGATAGAAGATATTTCGTAGAAAAATCAGTATTGTAATCGCGCGAGTCCATACAATGAAAGAGAGAAGTATTAAATGGTTGCGGCAATAATTACCAACGTTATAAGGGTCGTAATTAATTTCCGGAATATGGCGAAATAATTTCGAACTGCGGTTAAAATGAAATACTTCTTACGGTTATAACACGGAAGCTAATTATGCTCGGAGATATATCGCAGACATATTTTTCCTACGTAAAACAAATGAGGGTAAGTGTGTATATGGGGCAAGTGCATATAATAGCGTTGCATCTCCCTAATAAATTTCATTGCGCTGTATAATTAGCATAATAGCAATACAACGAAATCAAATTTATTAAGGAAGTATAGCACATTATGTGTATTTGCTTCATGCATATGCTATATATGTAGATGCATATGTATGTACTTATCTTCGTTTATCTATGTAATCCAGACTGTTGCTGTTAGTGTAACGAATATGGCAATATTTCCCTATGACTTGTCACGATTGAAAGTCACAGATGGGATTTGCAATTTCCCCTTTAATTCTGTGAGTCGGAAAAGAGATCATAAGGGGCATTAATAGAAGAATGCCCATATGTACGTACAATTGAATACATCCAATCGCTCGAGAAAGCAATGAAAATTTATAGTTAGCATCGTAGATATGTATCGATATTACGTATAATTTTTTCGAATTTTAGTTGAATTTCAACATTTATCGTTTTAACTATGAATATGCAGTAATATGTAGTACAGTAACATACAGTACAAGTACAAAAAGGTTGCAACTTTTTTTTTTAAGGGTTTCGGAATACAGCTTACTCTTACCAAATGATTGGTTCTTATTTATTGATCTAACCATTTATGTTCAACCGCTCTACGAGCAAGGCTGGGTACATATAGTATAGTAATCGTAGTTTTAATTCTATCGGCATACCAAATAGCTAATATATCAATAAATAAAAAAAGTACAGTTTAAGAAAATAATTTGACGGAAGATTGCGATTTATTTTACACATTGGGAAAATTCTATTTTTTTTTAAAAGCTTAAAAAAAATAGAATTTTCCCAATGTGTAAAATACGACTGTACATTTTAAATAACATAATTACAAATAACACAATTACAAATTATAATCTCTTAACCTTAATTCTCTCGCTCCAAACACTACATTTTAAATTAAATTAAACAAACCGCCCAGTTCTATTGGCTAAGGCTAATTATTCCATTTGAAGCGAAACAGATATTCAGTAACCATTCATCGGGTGATGCGAATGTTGCAGTGACGCAACAGCTGGGCTGTCAGCAAGCTATGACGGGCACGGGCGGTGGTGCCGGAGAACACGAGGGTGGCAAGAAGAAGCACACAAGGCCCACGTTTAGTGGACAGCAGATCTTCGCTTTGGAGAAGACCTTCGAGCAGACCAAGTACCTAGCCGGTCCGGAGCGCGCCAAATTAGCGTATGCGCTCGGGATGTCAGAATCCCAAGTCAAGGTAACATCTTGTTATTGCGCTCACTATACATTCCATGTATTGACTGACACTTCTGATAAATCGATCTGCAATATCTGCATAATATTTCTGTTAAAGATATCGCTACATCATTTAAAAAAAATAATGTATATTTTCGAAATTAATCCTCGACAGTAACGGTCATTTGGAAAAAAAAGCGAAAACTTCTGAACGATTGTACAGTTCGCGCAATTAACGCCTTCGATTCCTGTTTTGACATTGTGCGTTACCTTCTCGATTATTTTCACATTCATAGCTATAATCAGACGGAATTGCTGAAAATACGCGAGTTTCTCCAATTTCTGTAGGTCTGGTCTATCCGACTACGGCCATGAATGTGAAAACGACCGAGAAGATAAATGTGATGTCATCTCATCACTGAATGTCATAGGGTTGGAAGGCATTAATTGCGCGAACTATACAATTTGTATAATTACTACAAGATTTTAAATTATAAATAAAAAATCTTTGAATCTTTCTGTATCAATCACCGTGACAGAGATTCATTGTATTTATTCTGTATTTAAACTGACGTTTTAAAACTTGAATGTAGTTTCAGCTGTGTGTTGAGGATTAAAAATATCTTCTTTTAGATGTTTAGTGGAAGAGGGAATCAATATTTGAGGAGAATATTTTGCAAGAGATAGGTTAACATAATAAATGAGGTTTTGCATGGCAAACTCACATTGCGAATATATATTCCAACATTCGTCAAAACCATATCGCAAGTATCCCTTCGTGAAAAAAGAAGGCGAGGAAACATTTGTCTTCGAGTTCGTTGCTGACACCGAGAGATCGATCAAAGCATCGCTCCAGTGCGGGAAACGCAAATCCGCGCGCTGCGAGTAATCCGCGACCGAAAAATCTCCCTCGAAAAAAGAAATCCGCCACGATCGTCCGTCGACGCCCCGAGGGGGACTCTTCCACGATGGCAAAAAGCGGCTCACTCGCGCGGAAGCGCGATTTTAAAAAACGTCCTGCTCGTTGCCCGGCTTACTCCATCAACGCGCTCCGCCCGCGGGGCGGGAAGGGCACATAGAACGAGAATGAGGGGTGGGGAGGGGGAGGCGACGAACGAAAGAGGCAGAAAGGGAGGGCATCTAACGAGGTAGCGGTAAAAAAGTTCGAAGGATAAAAGAAGGTGACAAAACAGCCGGAGACGTGTCAAGCTTTGCGGCACCTGCGTCATCCTCGGCGTCGCTCTCTCGCGGACGCTGGCGGTATGTCCCCCTTTCACTACCCTCTCACCATCACCAAAAGGAGGAAGGAGAACGAGGAACACCGGGTGAAACACGGGTGAAACTCGGGTGAGGCCACAGTGACGGTGAGCGAAAGGACAGAGGGAGAGAGAGTTATCGCTCTCCTTTCGTCTTCCGTGTGAACTTTTGCACTCCTCTTCTTCCTTCCCGGATATCTCTCTGCCTCCCCCTCTCCCCCCCCCCTCCCCTGTGCAAGCTCCTCCGCCTCTTCGCCTTCCACCTTCGGCATTCCGCCGAGTCGAAGCCTTCCTCTCACCCTTCATCTCTCGTTTCCTCCTCTTCCTCTTCTCTCGCCATCTTCGACCCTCTGAGAGAGAAAGAGAAAAAGAGAGGAAGAGAGACAGCTTCCATTTGGAAACTCTCAACCCCTGCTGCAGGGCAGGGTTTTCCCTTCCTCTCCTTCTCTGTCTCTCTCTTTCTCTCTTTCACTCTATCTATCTATCCCTCACGGACTCAGGCGTCGATGTAGCGCTGTCATTGGCTCGTTCTACGCCGCCATATTTACATTTTTATTGAAAGCTACAAGTCTGTGTCGGTGAGTGATGGCGAAGGGGGAGCGAGAGTGCGAGCGTGGCGCCCCCTGAAGCCCGCGGGTTGGGGTGGTTAGAGAGATGAACGAGGGACGCGACACGGAGGGTGGACGAGGAGTTGCGCGGAGTGCGGGCAAGAGGATGCGCTGCGGGGATGAGGAGGGTTAGCATTCAATTACCTCGGATTTCCTCGGGAAGAGACGATTCACCTCCGTGTATATGCCATCTTCGAGGGCGAGATTGCCCTCGGATCTCAGTGTGCTAGCGCGTTTTTCGAAATATTACGACTATATATACCCGCGTACTCTTTTGCGCGACCGACTGACTGGGAAAAAAGATCGAGAACAAGGGAGAGCTTGTTTACATCAACACCCCCGATGAATTCCGCGTTATCTCGCGGAATCGTGCGATTCCTTTAAAGTTTCTCAAGGATGAGTAAGGCGCTCGTGAAATTTTCCAGTAACATATATGTAATAGGGGGAAAAAAATGGTGATTTCGACTGGATTACAGCTGTTGCTTTAGACATCTAGTGGTTTCACCCCTACGCAAAAAATCATGGCCTAATGTTTCAACTTTCTCAGAAAATATAAGATTGTCTGTGCTGATAGAAGAAAAAAAAATTGCAAGTCTCGTTGTAAAAAAAGAAAAAAAGCTTATATGGAAAAAATTTCGATAAATCTGTCGCTTATCTAAATTTAAGAAAATAACATAATTACGCTCGCGCGCAACGCGATATTGCGACTGTACACGTGGTTGTTTTATTCGAGGATGATATCTTATAATTGGGATACATAAGAGGATGTAGAGAACGATGCGGTCGATGTGAACGGAATACCAACGATAGATCGATACCGCTCCCTCGCGGTTTCGGGTAATACCGGATCATTACATACTGGACCTATCACTTTTTTCAATATTGGAAAGGGATTTACGCGGTACGAAGGGATTTGGCAGCGTTGCCCGATGAAGATTTATACCGGCCCGCCATTTCACAATTCCAGATTTATAACTTTTTCATTATCGAAACGTATACCTTACCGACACCCGCGTCCGTATGGGTGCGCGCGAGAGTGGTTCTTTCTTTTTTTTGTTCACCTAATAGCACGATGGTGGATTTCGGGAGATATAATCCCCGGAATACATTTTGCCACCGATGGTTCTCGGGGTTATATCCGTCAGGCTGTACAAATTGCCCGCACGTTAATATATTCGATCAACCGAATGTCGTTGCTCGAATGTGACTCCCATATCCTTCTTGCAAAACGACACGGGAAGGAGCGTCTCTCCGTAATGCGCGCGGTCGGCGTTCACATAAATTCTTGCGATGAAATATTTGCCGGTGATGTATATGCGTAATCTGAGCTAATAAATGATACAGGTGTAATAAATGATACAGGTATGTATAATATCTTATATATATGAATACACGTAACACGTGAAATCACTAAAGATCTATAAATTTTTATTATTTTATGGCAAAATTGTTGATCGATTTAAATGTGATAAATTATATTTAATTAATAAATATTAATGACCTTAGTAGAAATGTATACAGTTTTTTTAGACATTCATCCAATTACTACACAGAAAAAAAAACTATTTTCAAATCAATCATAATGTGCTCATATAGCATATCAATCAAATTAAGATTAAAATTTTTGAAACAAGTACAACAGTTTTGCTTCTATCTGTATATATAATAGTTGAGTTTAAAAATAATCTTTTTTCTGTGTATCTATTAGTATTATTGTGTTCTCATTAACAGTAATAATACTGCAAGGAAAATAGACAAGACTTAGACAAATGGACAAACTTAATAGGATTTTATTCAATGGCTAAATCAATTTTACTGATAAAAATATAATGTGCAATTTACGTAGATATTTGCTCAGTTATTATCTAGTATTAATAGATCATTATTATAGTTAAACTTACTATGAAGTATTCATTTATTATTATCCTGTTTTTATTCAATACATAAATTTAGATTTTACGCATCTTTTGTGCGCAATAATTGCGAGTAAAAACGTTACATCTTTTATTTCTTAGTTACTAAACAAAAGTTGTTACTATAAAATGTAGAGAAATTGTTTTAAAAAATGTAGAAATTTCTACCAAAAAAGCTGTTAATTTTAAACATGTGATGATTTTTTCTCGAAGACATATTTAATTCCTTTAAATTTTATATGTCATATTGTCTATTGAAAAAGAAAATTAAGTTAAATTATGAATATTTATTTTTAAAAATTAATTCATTAAGTCATTATTATTGAATTCTTCGCAATTCCACATCAAATTCTTAATATATTTACTTTAATATTCTTAATATATTTACATAAATAAGTCATTAATATATTTTTTTAAACAGATTCATTAATTTCATCACGCATTTAACGATAATTATGCATAATCGAATAAATAATAATTTTTCGTTGCTAAAATTGACAATGATGTTGCATGATTTAATCAGGAACCATCGCGTAAACACTCAGTTAAGTGCAAGTCAAGTGCAACGCGACGCAACGCAACGCGACGAGATGAGACGAAGAGCTCTTAACATGAATGACCCCTTCAGCTATCGCGCGTATCCCCCTATTAGAATCTAATACGACAAAGTGAACGTGGGGCATTTGCGAGTTAAAGACCATGGCGCCCCTATTAGGCGAGTTCTATCTCTCTCATATCATAGCGTGTATTACGAGAGAAACGGGAGATAGAGGGTGGCTTCGAGGATGATGAAGAGCGCGAAAGCGAGCAACAGCGCAAGGATAGTGAGAAAGAAAAAGAGGAAGCGAACAGGATTGTATAGTGATGGCATCGACAGTGAATCAGGGGGATATTTTCCTGTACAGATGATACCGAGGGTGTGGTAGTCGCAATTCATTGCCGCGACGGAAAGTCAGTGATCTCTGCAGCCTCTCTCTTTATCGAGGCGATTGAGGATACGACGGATGGGAGTGTTTGGATAGACTATAACTTTGTTCAGCTGGTTTGAGGGATCCTTTATCTCTATAGTGCGGTCTAATAGTTGTCTAAATTACATGGATCCTATTTGAGTAGATTGCAGATTTAAACTTAAAGATATTACATTAAAAAAAAAGAAAAATTATAATAGTTAAAAATGTCAAATTTTCTATTAAAATAACCTCCCGTTTTATATCACTTTGTATACTTTTTATATATCTGAATGATTTAAGTAAATAACGTAAAAATAAGCGTATATAGATACTATGTATATCTTAACTCACAACCATTAGGAGAAGATTTATATAAATCA
>NW_017259348.1:200628-201231 GCF_001594045.1 Atta colombica
TTAATAGCTATCGTAATAAAATTGTCAAAGCAACTACACGTTATCAATTTTATCATTAGAGAGAACATCATATCATCACTTTTACCACACAATCAACTGATTCACCCTGATATACCTCACCCAACTTTCCCCTCTTTTCGTCGTTACTTTTAAGCAAAACATCCTGCACCATTTCGAGTTAATTGAAAACAGTGGCATCCCCAACACATTAAACACGATATCAAACTACATGTCGCAAACTGGCTCGGGCCCTTCGCTTCTCCAAAGGGCAAACGCTGGATAGGGTCACCAGCACACGCGGGATTGCAACAGCCTTACAATGTGCGCTGTGTATCCCTATTCATGCCATATGATGGTGGTGATGGTGATGCTGATGGCAAAGTGGTTCCCCGTCCAGTGCGCGGCAGCGGCTACCGAAAGGGGACCGGAGAGGTTTGGTGACTGCGGAGGGAAGGGGTTGGTGGACCGAGTTGTTTACGGCGGAGTAATCTGCTCGTCGACGGATACCAATATCGATGACGTCAATTAGTATGAGGCGGAAGCTGCTCTCTCTCTCTCTCTCTCTCTCTCTCTCTCTCTCTCTCTCTCTCTCTCTCTCTCTCT
>NW_017259348.1:201331-212877 GCF_001594045.1 Atta colombica
GTCCGCTTCTCCGCCTCTGCCATGTATCATCATGGCGGTATATGTACGCGGCGCGGCGCGGCGTGGCGTGATAAATCACGGCAGCAGGCGGTGTACCCTTCGTTCACCTCCCACTACCATCAGTGTGCCGTATCACACTGCACCACTCCACACCACATCGCGTACTCTCGAAATTGGCCCACATGTACTTGACTCCATAATGCCCACGATTCTACCGGCTTGATTCTCCTCTCGGCGAGCCAAGAACCTGGCTCTCTTTCCTCTTCTCTCTTTCTCTCTCTCTCTCTCTCTCTCTCTCTCTCTCTCTCTCTCTCTCTCTCTCTCTCTCTCTCTCTCGATAAAACTAACTTTATTTTTCGACCGAACCTGCCAGCTACCTTCCCAGCCGCTGTTGCTCAGATCGTCTCTCTCCTTCATCTCGTATGTCCCTCAATTCATTCATCCATCTTTCTCTCGCTCTTTTCTTTCCTTCCTTCAACCCCGCCAGCGGAACGATCTCGTCGAGATCACCGGCACGGAATTATATCGGGGTGTATACATGGGCGCCCGAGACGCCATTATGTTTTATGGGCCGCGTAATTGCATGGGCCGGTCTTGGGAAATTATTAGGAACCTTTTCCGGGGGACCAATATTTCGATACCGGCGCAAGGAAAGTAATGCCCTCACTTGTACATAGTATGGGAAACTGGATTATCACAGCGATGAGAAACTGCGTCGATGACGTTTGATAAACCGAATGCACGTAGCTTTTGCGATGATGCACGCGGTAATTGCTTTTTGATGGACGCTTACACCCTGTCAATTATTTTCAAAATGTATCATTCTGCTTGGACAATTGCATGCGAGACATTCTTGCTAACTTTTGAGACGATACAATAATGTCATCGCTAATAAATGTCATTAATATAATGAGAAAGTACATACATAAGAAATGTAAGCTTGTATATCACGCATTTATTTAACTTGTGATTATAATAGAGCAATAAAGAGTGTATAATAGAAAAAGAAAAGATTTAGAAACAACTTATAATTATGTTTAATTTAATAAAATAAAAAAAGTTTGTTGAAAGAGAGAGAGAAATGTAATAAAATTATGATATTAATCCATACTTTGATATTTTAATTAATATCAGGTGATATAAATGCTCGATATAAGTAATCAATAATATTTTATGATAAAATTAAAAACATCACGTAAATATATTTATATTCGCGTTATATAATTTTTATGTACTTTATATCATTAATTACATATAATTAACGTTTTATGCAAACATTATTTTTATATATTTTTTAAATATATACATATGCGTAAGAATCATTACGGAATGTTTTTTTGGTATATCACAAGAATCGTTTCGATGCATTTAGTTTAACGGATGTTCATCATTGAGTCAGTCGACCACTCATGTCGAGACGTCTAAAGATATTCTACATAATGCGTTTCTTGTCTAAATTAGCGGCACTGTGCGTTAACATATACCGTTCCTTCAGGTACACATGTCACGCACATCGTACGTTCCCGGAAATTCATATTAGAGTTGCATTTCGCGTTTGCAAAAACTTAATTTACATAAATCAGGAGTAACTGCTACTATGAAAAATTTCTCAATAGAGACAGTTTGTATTTCATAAATAGACAGAATAGAATATGATTTCATTTTCAAGACACGATAAAAGAGAGAACACAAATCTTATTGTAATATACCTCATAAACGATACTTTTGTTTCTAAGTTAGCAAAAGAATTAACCAATTAAATTTTTGATCTTATATCTTACATAAATACATTACAAAAAATTATTAAATTTTAATAAATCATTTATTTGAATAATATTAACTAAATATTTATTAAATATAAAAATATATTTGCTTGGTACAAAAAACAGTAATTCGATTTAACAATCATTTCTTTTTATTAAGTAAATATTTATTCACTCCAACTTCTAAGCATTATAAATGTTGGCATTATTCAAATTAATTAATATTTATTTAAATACAGGATATATTTTCTTCTCAGTAAATAGATGTTCCTTTATTATATTTTTTTCACAATGACGGTGCTGATGGATTATTAGATTCCCCTAGGCAGTCTTTCGATTTCTCTACCATACGCGCAAAATCATTTTTGGAAGGATTTTGGAAGGAGATTGAGCAGACGTTTACGACTAGAAGATAGATAATAACATAAATTTTCGATCGCATTTACATTATTTCTACGAATTGATGATGGCAAATGCTGAATATTTTTAGCTAAAAGAAGATGTTAGCAACTATTCTGGGCGGCGAAGAATGCTTTTATTGTAGTCATGAAATGGCAAAACTTTACAAGTGAAATAGACAAAAAAATTATGTGCACTGAGTAAATTTTTTGATATCATAAATAGCACATTTAAATTAAATGTTCCAATGTTCAAATATGTACCTATGTCTGGACACAAAATTTATTATTATTAATTTCAAATTTTTTACTATTACTGTATTATAATTTAATTGCATTTAAAGATTACAATTAAATTGTAATATTACATTTCAAAAAACGATATTTGAGATTAATATTAACTTAAATAAATAAAGTGTTGTGTAGATGTCCGGACATAGATACTGTCCGGTCCTAGACTGGACAGTACATAAAATTTTATTTATTTAAAAATTAATATTAATTTCAAATACTTTCTTAAAAATTAATTTAAATTAGTTGTCTTTCATCATTAAACATTTATTTATATTAATATTTCTATATTAATATTTATATTAATATTATATTAATATTTAGTATATTAATTTTCTAATTGTGGTCGGAAACTGAGACAATTACGTCCGAGTGTCCGATTGGCTGTCCGGCCACTACATTGACGCAATCTATTATTTATTTAAATATTTTAATTGATAATTGTTAGTTCAAATAATTTTTCCTTGTTTAAAAGAAGTCTTGAGTTTTCAAATGAATACACAAATATTTATATTAAAAATCTTTCTAATATTATAAATTGTATTATTTATGATCATACGCTTAAACGTCCAACTACTGGAACATTTATCTTATATACTATGTTATAAATAAAGAGACACTATTTTCTCCTCATTAAAAGTACTTATAGTATAATATTTTTGTTAAGATAAAATCTTTTCAGTATTTAAATTGATAGATTGACTCTTCTTTTTAAACATCGGAACGTCGCGTAGAAATTAAACAAGGAGTATTTTAATAAACGCGGGAACATCTCGATTGAAGATGATATAACGTAAAAGAGAAACAGTTCTTTTCTATTAAGGCGCAGAGTGAGCGGGAGTGTATACATCTTGAAGAATTAAGAACAGTTGTTCTAATAGGAAAATACTCTCGCATACAGAAATTCGTGCTTGAATTCTGAGAATGTTAACAGTATAACATTAACACGTGTAAATGAAAAAAGGGCAGAAGTATGCTCTATGCTTTGAATTAAAAAGATTCATTAATGACTCTAACTACTGCGGCAATATGTATTCGATATTTCAACGTGCTGTTATTATACCTGATAACTCACTTTATAATGGCGTATATCGAGATAGAATCGCTACGACGAGTTTTCCAAGAGCGGAGAATGCCTCGTCATCCCGCCGGGAGAAGAAGAGAATCGTAAAAGTACACCGGGATCACGACGGCCGTCGCGAAATTTGATTCCGAAATAAAAATAGAATATTGGGGATAACGCGAATCGGTGAAGCCATTTGATCTCCGTACGGGGCCAAATGGGCGGTCGGGGGGTGTCGCGGGGGAGGAACCGGGGGAAGAGAGGAAACATATCGATATGGGGAAGCGCTACGGCAACGGAATACAGAGGAGCGCATTATCGCCGGCAAGCCAACTACCCTCTGTCGTCCGACTACCCCCGTCCACCTGCTCTCCCTCTCGCTCTTCCAGATATACCCGCGAAGAGATCGCGTTACTTATTACTCGAAGAAACGTTCTGTTCCAAGCACTCTGTAATATTGCGAATCGTGGAATCTTGCGATTACTTCGAACCGATTGACGACGCAAAATCGCGGCTGCATGCCGCGATTCGCGACACCTTGCGCGATTCGGATCGCTCGAGGGTGTACGACGAGAAAATTTCCTTTTTCGATTCCGTATATGATGCATAAATATATATGTATGTCGTATTTATCCAATCCTTATCAAGACGAGTAGTGAAGAAACGCAAATTAAGTAAAATTAAAAATAATTTATTAATAAATATTTTATTACATTCTATTTATTTATATTCTATGTTTTTTCTTTCTGGAATAAATTTCAAAAATTTGTTGATTTTATATAATTTTTAACTTCGTTCAATTTGCATTTCTTTACTACTTTATTAAATTTTATTTAACAGAAATTAACAAAGTTCTTAAAACAAAATTGTTAAATAAATCGTTTCATTAATTGTATATTCAAAAAAGGAATAATATTTTCTGTTCATTTTAAAAGTATAACTTGATTTCCACAAAAATAAAATTGAATCCAAATAAATCTTTCTAAAATATCTCTTTACAAATTAAAATTTCAGTTAGACGGACAAGTGCAATTACTTACGTCAATCATAAATAATAATCCCGTCATCATCGTTCGCATAATTATTCACTCTGTACTTTTGACAAGTCGACAGAAAAGAGTGTTTGCCATCATCGACCTGCCTTACGACAGAGCTAATATAACATGTGACACAAATATCGAGCCTGCAGCGGTTAACACTCTCGATTTGATGGCATTTAGGAGCTCTCGTTACTCCACCCCGGTCGGTGGGTTACAAATAGGCTGTCGCGTCACGCCATATGGCGTAAATGCAAATTTTATACTAAAAGAAGCTCGGGCAGTCAATGCGTTAAAGGGCATCGGTCGAGGCTCAATAGTTTTGTTTGCATCACACGAATATGTCTCTCGCTATACTATCGTACCACATGCATCAACATGACAAAAGGCAAAAGCCAGGTTTTTCCATCACGACATAACGCGTCGCAAAAAATTAAAATCACCGTTCTCCGTTATCTTACGATATATTTTATCAGTTTCGAACAAAACTGGCTAAATATCGTACTATTATAAAATCGAAATTTGTTTGAAATTGAAATCTTGATGAAAATTTTTTTGTTTTATTGAGAAAGAAATTGAGATTATTACTTTTTTTTTTTAATTAATTTGATCAAATTGAATCAAGTCCATAAAAATTCTAAAATTATTGCGTATTTATGATATCTGTAATGTACGTATAAATTCTTGACGCAGATATTTTACTATTTTCGCAATAATGTGATTGTAGGTAATCATGTAGATAATCATTGAACATGTTTATTTTCACCGTTTTTATTTTTATAGAATAATATACTTCATACATGTAATGCAATTATTGAAATTCAAAAGCCATAAGACATATCGCGAAATCCGCGAACGAAAGACGAGAAGAAAGGGGTTACAAGGATAAAATTCTGCTAAACTCGTGGAGCCGCGGTAATGCTTAACGACGCGTGCGGAGTCATGTGTGACATTTACTCGAAGGTTTTCCGCATCATTGGTCGAATCGTTTATTATTCAAAGGGTACGCTTTTACCGGATCGCCGATAAATTTTTAAGCTCCGATGCATCTTTTTTACGCGCCAGACGCGGATATGGATTTTGGAAAAAGTTACGTTCGTCGCGACGACGACATTGGTGGTAGATCTCGCGTATCTCAATGGACAACAGGATTGATCGCGGATTAATCGTACATGTTATTTAAAAACGAACAAATTCTCCATGATGGAAAATTTGATACGCGAATATCAATTTCTATAACATCATTCTCATCAATATTATTTTTTTAAATACATGAAAGAATTGTAATATTTGTTATATTATACATTTCATATAAATTCTAAATAGCGAAATAAAAATAACTTAAAATTGTTGTGTAATTGTTGTATAAAAATTTATGAAGAAAATTAAAAATTCACAAAAATTTGTAAGAAAGACTTTATTTTAAAATATTTAGAAAATATTTCGCGTTTGTAAGCAAAAAAGTACATGAATCTAAAATACTGATAAAAATAATTTCGATCTATTTAATTTACTAAGTAACTGTGTGCTTAATTAGGAAAAATATATGAAGTTACTGAGAGGATTAAATGCAAGTAGGAGTAAAAAAGATTGGTTGTAATGTATTTATTTGGGTTATTGGCAAAAGTATTGAAAATGAATATTCTATATGCAATGCGTGTGCTAGTAGTGTGTAACTAGTGGAGAAGCGTGCCAAGCCATTGAAAATAATTCATTCTAAATACAGTAGAGACAGAAAACACAATTTCCTTTTCCTCCTTTCCTTTGATTTTTAATTAGAAAAATATATTTCACTTGCGTATACCATTCCGCACCGTTCTCTTAATACATGACGTAATTCAATCGTACGGAATGGAAGTTCCATCGTATTTCTGGCAGCGTTTCCGATTAATTGACTTTTTGGCAATCAGCGTTACTGAAAATCCTCGAGAACACTAAGTGCTCCATTTCAGCACGATCTGCTTCCCACAAACGAGAAATCATTAAATTGTCATTTACTAAAGATGATTTTGCTCTCGATTCAATCATAATTTATACTTAATAACAATTATGATAACTTTTATGTTAATTTGTAATATGAATTAATTTTTTTTTACACATCTATATAAATTATTTTTAAATATAAAAAAAATATATTTTATAAATATCTTTTTATCATACTTATTGTTAATTCTTAGTAATAATAGTTTGATATAATAGCCGATGTTATTTTACAGATCCGTACGAATATAATTTTTTATATTGTTTATAATTTATTTATATTTTAATACAAAGCATCTTTTGCAAATGGCAACAAAAGATCTACATATGTCTTCGTGCTATTTCTTTCCTATGGAAAGCAGAAGGAAAAACTGATTAGAACTATCAGAGCTGCGCCAATGGCATCTTGGAATATACGCTTTGAATAAGTGAGAGTGAGAAAGAGAGAAAAAGAAGAAGAGAGGGGAAGATAAAGAAGGAAAGACGGAGAATAATCTGTAACTGCAATCCGCAGTTTTCCTTTCCTTTCCACGCATTTACATCGAAATCCGTTCCTATGCATACACAGTTCTTCCATTTCTCCTTCTCTTTTTCTCTTGTAATCTCTGTGCCACCCCTTAAGGTCCCTAACTTGATCCTTTCTCGTTTCTTTCCCAACGGGATATCCCACCTTGTCAGTTATTTCTCTCTTTCTCTTTTCTTCTCCGATTTCTACCTACACCTAGGTTTTGCATTAATTTACACTCCTTGCTTTTTTCTCGATCGTTCCGTTCCATCTCTTTTTGCATGTCTTTGACAAGCTTCTTTTTCTTGCTACGTTTTACTTTCTCGATATTTGTGCATGTCTTGCTCTATTATCTTTTTATTATCACTATATAGACATCTTACAGAATCATACGTCGCTCGTATGAAAATTATGTTTCTTCGAAACGTTTAAAGAATGCTTTTATTGATATAACTCTTGTTTTGGATTACCTTATTGATATAACTCCCCTCCTCCCTTCACCGGAAGAAACGTTTTTATATTATTAAAACAAATTTCTTTTAAAGATAATTCTAAAGCGAGTTGTTCTAATAAAGAAAATCGTTATCGTAATAAAAAAACATTCTCAAAATAACACAATTTTTTCTTCATATTAACAAAAAACATAAAGATCTATTTTTACTAAACAATTAAAATAAAATTGAAATAAATTACAATAAAAATAAAATAAATTTTTACAACTACTTTATCATATGTATTTAAACAATTCGGTTCAAGAATAATGTTTATGCGTTTGAGTCATAGCATTTATTTAGATAATTATAGATTCGCGATGGCCTTATCATAATTTTGATTTGAGAAGTTACTCGCGCGAATTTTGTCACCCCCCTCGAGGGTGAGAACTGAGTCACACGGACGTAATCTTTCGCATAATAAATTGTCCCAGCAGCGATATCAACGGCGAGATCAGATGCTATCGGTATTATCTGCTACGAATGAAGGGAGGGAAAGGGTAGGTGGACGACCGCGGAAATCAGTGCCGCTCTCTGCGGGCCCGCCCTAAGGGCTTTACGCGAGTTACAAATGCGGTTTTGTATCTAGCTCTCGACGGGACAAAGTAATGGGCTTAGATAATCCTGATTTAATAAATCGAACAGTTGTGAGGCAACATCGACGAGGGGGAAGAGAGAACGACAACCGCTGCTTCTCCGCCTCCCCGTCTCGCAACGTGCGCGTGACTAATGCGTTCAAAAACAAGATGGATGGATCCCGGTCAGGACTTTCTTTGCATTTACATTTTCGCACTGTATCAGTCGCGACGATTTAAAGAATAACGATAGGGAAGGCTTTGCGGCTAAACTCCCAAATCGGTTTTTCATCGTTTCATCGAGAAAGATCGAGTTGCGAATTGTCCGCCCCATTTTTCAAAATTACTGCTTATAGAAATTTTCTTTGTCATATTATAACTAATTAATTAAACAATATAAAAACAAAAATATTAAAATCACGTAAATGATAGAGGAGATCGGGATTCGTTGGCATAAAAGGCAAGTTGACATTGCGTTTCGTTTATATACCTATAACGAAAGAAACGATGGAAAAGTTATCACAAAATATTTCTTTTATATCATAGATACTTTTTCCTAAGTTTCATTTAAATCAAACATGTATTACAATAAAAAAAAAGAAAAAATCTTCAATTCAAGAAGAAAATAAATTTTTGAGCATTTCATAATTTCATATTATTATTATCCTTTGACTTGAGAAAGCAAATATAAGTGATGTATTATTAATTAAAACAAGTATCTATTAATATATATATATGACACTTTATTTTAAATAACTTTTTATAATAAAATGATAAAAATGATAAAAATTAGTGCGCATGAATGGAGTACATGGCTTATATAGTATAAGAAAAAGTTAGGTTGACTTGCTTACCGCACATGTGAACATTCAATTACAACTTAACTCTGGCAAAATGTTTTATATTTAATATTTCTATATTAAAATAACGTAATTACTAACTAGAATTAAAATAATTTATATTTGTTTTTCTGTAAGGTTTTGCTAATCATTACAAAATAACTTTGAAAGATGCAATATTTATTAAAAAGTACATATCTACTATCCGAGTTTTGTTTCTATTACTTTTTTTATTATGTTTTTGTTAATTTAATATAGAGGTTATCATAAAAGCAACTACCATCGTAATGTACCACATCATGATGATATTACCCCATATCGAGACAAATTGACTACAATGTAGTATGTTCATATTTTATTTATTACAAAAAAACTATACAGTACATGTATATAATCATTACTGATATGAAAATGTAGAAGAAGATTCTTTTTATCATTATGAGTATATTTTAATCATAATAACTAATTGTTTAAAAAATCTAATTTCGAAATTGTGAAAAAGCCCCGGTTTTCCTATTTTATTAAAAATGCATCTCTGATGAACAAAATTTAGATAATTTTGATTAAACCGGCAAAATTTTTAATTTTTTTCATAAACAATTATCTTGATAAAAGTAAGTTTGATAAAGCATGCATTTAGCAATTAACTTAAAAAGAATTAATTAATTAAATTAAAAAGAATCAATTAATTAAAAAGAAGAACATTCTTATCTGAAAAAGAAAGATGTGATAAATCTTTATCTAATAAAATACAATCTGCGATTCTGGAAAAATAGGACATCGCATTTGAATTTATTAAGGGCTTAACTAAGTACTTTATCGTCTTTAAAGTTTGTTTTAGCAAAGTAAACAGGGTCGGTACTAATAGAGAGAAACTAGGTCGGCTCGCACGATCCCGAAGGGAATTCGGTAAACTTAGCATCAATTTTGATTGTCCTCAGTTTCTCCGATCCATTGAACGATATCTCTGAAATTGCGAATCTTCGCAAACGGAAGTAACTGTTTATCACGATCGCGAAACCGCAATCATGCATAGGCAAACTCGCGACCAAGCATCTATTTTTTTTTCTTAGGAATGTTTGTATAATGTTTGTATTTTCGAATAAGCAACATTATATCAATATTATTATTCGAGAAATCAATGCATTATTAATCTTAAATCTTGGCATCTATCTAAAAAAAATATTTTTTTTTCTCTGATTATAATATTTATCGAAAATATTTGTGTTTCATCTCGGAGAAAGAGAAAAGAATAAGGAGTCTTTTAAAAGAATTAAATATTTAAAAAATTTATTATTAGAAATCAAGAAAAATTCTTTAAAAAAATTATAATTAAGGATAAGCGACTTAATGACAGCCTGAATGCGCCTGAATGCGTTTAATCTTCTTTTCTCACTTTCTTTACCCTTTGTCTTTTCCTCTCACTCTCTCTTTCTTTTTTTTCTTTTTTTTATGAAGACCAACATGAAATATAAATTGAACTTTTGTTGCCGGGTCAAACTGCTTTTTTACGTCCGACATTTGCCTGCAGTCAATCCCTGCAGATTGTCCATTCGCCTGCCTCTCCGTTATCTTAATTCCTCGAGTATTTTAATTTTCATCCGAACAACCATTAACTTTTATGGCTAGCCGTTTACTTTTTAATTCGTTTACCGCTTCGCGCCCGCGCTTGCTCGCCGGGACGCTTATATCTTTAATTTAAGCTCTCGACTTGGCGGCCATTGAACAAGCTTGCGGATTGGGGTTGGATACGGAAAAGCGGCGGTGGCGGCGACGGGATGGCCGGAGGAAGGAGGACGAGGGCGAAGAGGAAGAGGGAGGAGTTTAGCGGGGGCCACACGCTGGCATGGATCGGGGGTGGTTTGTGGGTGCAATCGCGCTACGGTGAAGCTCCCCCGTGCTCCCCTGACACCCGTTACGTTAATTAAATACATTGTTGCGGGGACACAGACTCCTACTGTGTATCTCGAGCTTTATAGGTGCAGAGGGGCACCTTAAGTTAGCGCCGTTTCCAACTCCCTTCGGTCCCCGCGGGAGGCCAGTTGCCGATGAATTTTCTCCGGAACCTTTGCCCGTTAATTCAAATGTTATAGACGCCCGCTAGAGTCGAGGCTAGCGTATTAATCGAGAAAGGTTGAATGGACTCCACGGGTGGGCGATGTTAAAGACATCGAGAGTCAACTATTTCAATAATTCGTCAACAATTCGAATCGAAGGGTTGCTTCGCGATGATTTTTATTTTGAGGATTAATATGTTCTTCGAAAATCGAATTAATGTACTTGTTTAAATTTAGAAGATTATCTCGTTATCATTTCTAATTATATATTTGTTATTTATAACTATATATAGCTGAATATAAGAGATAAAACTTCCAAAAAAACTGGTATCCAAGAAAACTATGGTATTCTGAAATTAGAATCTTTTTGTAATAGGGAAGAATATTGACATTAATTGATTATTATGACGAAATGATTGATAAGAAGATTCAGAGAAGATTTGATATACTTTGTTATACGACATGACATTAAAGTATTTAGTTTTTACATTAAGTATAGGTATATACCTAACACGACTTAAGAACACAGTTTGACCCAGTCTTTTTA
>NW_017259348.1:212977-213574 GCF_001594045.1 Atta colombica
CTTAACGAATGCATCGAAAAAATTAAAATCACGTTTTAATTATGGACCTGTTAACACGAATCCATTTCCGGATTTCCAGGTATGGTTCCAAAATCGGCGGACGAAGTGGCGGAAGAAGCACGCGGCGGAGATGGCGACGGCGAAGCGGCGGCAGGAGGAAGTCGAGGGCGTCGTCGCCGAGGGTGAGGACGGTTGCAGTGATGCTGAAGCCGACGGTAGTGGCGGTGGTGGCGGCGGTGGTGGCGGTGGTGGCGGTGGCGAGACCGCCGCGAAGAGGCTGCGAAGGGAACTCGAGCAGCAGTATAGGCATTGAGAACCGCCGAGGACGCGGCGGGGGTTGCCCGGGGACACGCGGGGGCGCGAAAAAAGGGAAAAGAGGGATGCGGAGGAGAAGGATAAGGCGTGGCTCGGGGGCGGCGCATTCCGAAGGGTTTCTCGCGGCTTGTTCGGAGAACAACGCGCGTGTCGGCTCGGAAATGATCGCAGAACGACTATACGGCAGCAGAGAAAAACGGAAGGAAAGGAGTGGGGGAGAGAGAGGGGGAGAGAGAGAGAGAGAGAGAGAGAGAGAGAGAGAGAGAGAGAGAGAGAGAGAGA
>NW_017259348.1:213674-216582 GCF_001594045.1 Atta colombica
ACGTATGTACACGAGTGTGCGTGTTCGCCGCGTGTCTTTCTTCGTGATTTAAACGGACGCTTAACGCGGCATCGCAAGTGACGTATTTAGTTTTCATATTGGGATGTCTGGAAAGTCTTCTTCATTTTAAAGAAAGAACTAATGGTTTTAAAATTTTAATAAAGAACAGATTGAGAACGAGGACAGTCGATTCTTGTTAAATTACGAGTAGGAAATATACGAAGAAAAGTGGAGGGACTTATTTCCAAATTAACTTTAGACAAATTTTTACTGAAACAAAAATTTAAATAGAGAAGTTTAATTATCGCTTTTCCGATCTGAGGAATTTGATTTTCCAAAATTATTAAAAAATTTTGCTGAGAAGAAGTGCGTGCGATTTGCGGGACATCCGTCATACATTTGCAAAACGGGATATGTTTCATGATGATAATGTCAAATTATTTGCAACTATATCAGTAAAATCAGTAATAAAAGGAGAACAATCATGGTTTTTTAAAATTGTGGTACTTTGAATCTTTACTATGATTGCCATTAATTTTGACCGGTTCTAAAACCAAAATTACACAGCGATTACGCGATTGTGATTGAGGATTATTTTTCAACTAGTTAGAGCAAAGCAATCGGACTACTTTGCTTTGATTGGTTGAACAGTAATCGCCAATTGGTATAATCATGCAATTACTGTGCGATTAATGAGTGTTTTGATTCGCTTTGAGACATTGCGAATTGCAAAGCCTTGATTTTATCGATGGCAGATTCATCAGAGCTAGCAAAGTAAGTATTGGCGAAAAACAATTACTTAAATCAGAATTAAGTGTTACAACATATAAAGCAAAATACCATTTATTTAATTTTTTCATATCAATTCAAAAATTTGTATTATTGTATAATACAATAACAATTATTAAGTAGAAAAATATTTTATAATAATATAATATCGCAATTATTAAGTAGAAAAACATTTTCATTTAAAAGGAAGCTGAACAGAAATTTCGACGCAATGAATCTGCCATTCAAAAAATAACTTGGCATTAATTGGAATTTAAACTATATCCCTTTGCCATACTTATCTATAATTGGAACGTATCGATAGAGATCAATTTAACGCTGATCTCGAAATGTAAAATAAAATCAATCAAATTGAGCATGTTTATCAATCTGAAGACTTCCATTGGTCGCGAGCGATCACGATGTCAATTTATTATTATAAAATTGATTCACTTTCGTGCAAAGATGATAATACTTTTTAACTACTTTCTTTTTTCTCTTGTTCCAAGAAACGAGAATCTAACGTACAATAAATGCTTCTAATGCAATCGGAATTAATCAATCAAATGTATCAAATAATATTTATGTTAAAATTTACTTTTTCAAATGAAATTATCATGAAACAGCTCTCTAAAATCTTTGAAATGGGATCTAAAAAGTGAAATTTCACTTTTAAAAATTGACAATTGAGCCATTCCTTTTAACACTGCTTTAATTATCATTCTTTGTCCTTAGAAATTAGATTCCATTTCAAAAATTTTAAAGGAAAAGCGTATAATCATTTTAAATAATGCAATGTCAAACACTTAAAAATAGAATTCGCGTGCACCGATTTAAAATCGACTTAGCAAGCATGACAACTTCGTTGCTCTATATTACGCAATGTTGCTTATCGTGTTTGGCAAGAAAATATAGCGGTATCCAAATATCGTCAACCACCTTCTGAATCGCGACGTATTACCGTCCCCAAAATCTCTCAATCGCGTGTGCATATTTAGTCTGTAGCTGTGAGAGCATATGGAGGAATCGATAGGAAGGGTTTGCCGAGCTGCTTATGCGATGGCAGATTAGTCGTCGGGGGCTTTGTTATCCATCCGACAAACAAACGCACGGCAAATATGGTAAACAACGCACGCGACGTAACGTCAGCCCCCGTCAAGAAGGTGTTAATGGATAACCATAAATCCAAGGGCCTAGTAATCTGTACGTCGTTCTAACTAGTCGACTCGTCACCGAGAAAGGATGCGAATTATTCCCGATTGAATAAAATAATTATACGTAATAATTATACGTACGCTGAACTCAGAAAAAAAATGCTCCCGAAAAAATTACTTGCTGCGCCACAAACACATGACTGATTCTATCATTCGGAAAGCATTAAGTATTGCGAATTCATGAAACATGACAAAAATATGTTATTTTACAAGAAGATAGTGTCATTTAACATTCAACTTCATGTGCTTCATAAAATTATCTATCCATGAAACGTAAAAAATACTTTTACGTTTCATGGATAGCTAATGATACAGACGTAATCTTACAACCTTCTCATTGCATGTTGAATGGCACCGAAACTGTAAAACAATGCGAGACAAAACAATTTAACCAATCATATTGAACTAGTATGATCTCGCTATCGACAAATAAAGATCGTTTGTGAATCGCCTTTGTTAGGAAAGCGATTTTCTTTTCCAGAAAAGAAATTTTATTTGCTGGAGAAATTAAAAAACAACTAAAGATGTTCCCTTGTTTGAAAAGTGCAGACTATTGTTAAAAGTTAATTTATTTATCTTTGAACAAATATTTATTTATTTGCTTTGTTAAATTGTCAACAAGAGATGGAGATTTTTAAAAATCTTCTTCATTTACCTGTAAATTAAGGTAAAGTCGAGTATCTATCGTAAAAGAAAAAAATATATCTGAGAGATGAATTACACATGAATTTCGAACACGTTCGAATGAACTTTGCGCGTCAAATCACGCAAAAATGAACTTTGTATATTATGTAGATATACGATAAACGTGAATGTGATATTTAACATATTTAATACGGCGTTCGGTTTAGACGCGTAAGTGAAGTAAATAGATATCGTCTATTGTAGACTAAAATAAAATACAGAGGAATAGGAGAATATATATA
>NW_017259348.1:216682-219460 GCF_001594045.1 Atta colombica
TATACATAAATTGCACGTGGCGTGCGTCTAAACTCATAACTCTGGCTCGGTTTTTTTCAGCTGCACTTCCTTACATTTTCCGCATTTAAAATGAGACAAGTGTATATTCGGGCTTTCGAAGGGAGAGACAGAAGAGAAGAAAAAAAGGAAATAAAGTAAAAGTGCAACTAAAAAGAACTTTTTGTATTCTTGCCGCAGATTAGCGCTAAATATGATATATAAGTTTTGGGCCGAAATATAACAGCATTCTTTTAATAGAGTTTAACAAACTTTGGTTGTATATAGTGTAGGAATT
The DNA here is from genome assembly GCF_001594045.1 of Atta colombica. Lineage (NCBI taxonomy): Eukaryota > Metazoa > Arthropoda > Insecta > Hymenoptera > Formicidae > Atta > Atta colombica. Next base: position 216,978 of record NW_017259348.1, read on the forward strand.
ATATACTTTAATAATTGTTTTCTAAAACACTCATATTATGCCAATAAAAATATAAAGATTGATATAATTGCTTTAATCGAATATTTGCCAAAGTTTAATTTTCGTTATATATTATTATTGTCTTTTTGTAGACAAATTAAATGTTAGATTTTAAGTTTATTTTCGAAGCTTTTCGGATTAAAAAGAAGAAAATATTGATTTTTTTCATCATTCATTGTAAACATCGGACCGCTTTTTAGTCTAACATGCGGTGAGAATGCAAGTCGTAGAACTTGATAAGCGTTAATCGCTGTGTTCAGAAAGATTCAGCAGCGGGACCCTGAAGGGGCAAGAGAGTTCGAAGAACGTTTTTCGGACACAGAAAAAGAAAAAAAAGAAAAGAAAAAACGCTTCGCTACTTTGCGCGCTGTGATTAATCAAACAATCGTTTCCTAAAAGGCGCATCCTAAGTCTCTTGTAACGTCTATCGAGTATCTGACAACACATTGCTGTACAGTAAACTTAGGTAAATTGTTAATGGACGAGGTAGAGACAATCTGTATAAAGTACTGTATAAATTATACATACGTGTTATCTATCGCTTGTGTATTATATCTCCAATTTAATAAATGGAACACGTATTATGGTATAATTGTAGAATTATATTATATATCTCGTAATGCGTTCACTTCATTTATCCCGTCCATCCTCCTCAATTATCACACACTGCAATTTTCAGCTCCGTATATTAAAATTGTTGTAATTGATATATGTTTTTATTCGATTAAAATTCATTTAGGCTTTGAAAATCGGCTAAATATTTGTGTAATTGCAAAGAATGAAATTAGAGTAAAACATCATTAAAATATAAATAAAAAATATTTTTTCTTTATATGTGATAATAAAATGTTGATTATCAGAATGATAATTTCTTTACTTCAAATTTTGTTCAATTAGGACAGTAATTTCCATTTTGTGGTCCAAAAAAGCCAAACGTCACGTATATGATTTATACTTAATTAAACTCAAACTTATCGAAGTGGGCAATAAAGTGGATGAAATAAAAAAACATTGCAAGAAGCACAAAATAGAAATTAGCGATTATGATTACTTCTAAGTTATTAGATCCATGCTCCCGAACAGATTTTCCCATCCGATTTTCCTTCAGAACAGATATTCTTCTATCGATCTTCCTTCATGTTTGAAAGCAGACAATATATTAGAATAAATTTTGCATTTTATTATTTATTACAATGTTATACATATCATGTATAACATGATATGTTATACATATCATGTATGTCCTTATGACAATGACAGAAATTCGATGTAACGATCGATGCAAAATCATACGTGGAACAACAACAATATAATAAATAAATATAATTAAGGGGAAGAAAAGAAATAAATAATTTTATCTTAATATACATAATACAAATATCGAGTTCTTTTTGTTATCCCTTGTACGCAATTTCAGCCCACAGATATACTGTTAATTGGTATCTCCGTATTCTGATTAAATCGCGGTTACAACGCAATCTCCACGTAACTTGCGCTATATGAAGCCATGTATCCATGTCTGGAGAAATTATTTGCAACTTAGTCCTGGCGATCACTGTAATTCGCGAGTGAGGAGGAAGAGCATTAGTGCGCAATTAATCGGTCATCGCGAGGAAGAGGTAGAGCGGGATGAGGGACGAGGAAGGGAGACGCAAAAAAAGTGAATGGAAAAAGTAATTTCTTAAAACAAATTCCTAGGACGTTTGCTTCTTGCAAGCGAAAGGTAAATTATCTGTTGCAAAAAAATTAACGCTCTCCTCAAAATAATCGGCCATCCTATATAAATATATTAATTTTTTTTTACGTACAATACTAAAAATTAACATGCAGTTTTTCGAATAAATGAACAAAGTTCTACAAACTTTCTGTTAAACATAGTAATCCTTTGAACACAAACTAACAGTAACATTACATTAATGTTATAATTTTCTCTTCAACAATGTAACTACAATATTATACAAAAAAATTTGTGTTAAATTTAACACATTTCACAATTTAACACATGTCAAACGGTCCACCCAAATTTTTGTGTTAATTTAAGATGAAACAAGAATATATTAGAAAGTAACAAATATCATGTAAAAAATTAACACAAGAAGCATAATGACACGATTTAAAAACAAATTTTATTGTATTAAATTGACATATTTATAACGTTATAAATTTAACTGCAAATTAAATGCAATTTTTACATTTTTAGTTTAGGCTATGCTTCTGTGATATTTGACATATGTAATATAATAAATTTAATAGATATTTACTGTTACTTAAAGAAAATAACACAAAATATCTGTACCTTTTTGTATGTATATAAAATATGTAACTATAGTTGTGTATAGAACATATTTCTTCAATAAAAGTAACATTTATAATATTAAATCAATATATACTTTTTATTCATTTATTCTTAGAATTTATGTTCTAAAACTCTATATATATATATA
>NW_017259348.1:219560-225326 GCF_001594045.1 Atta colombica
TTTAATACTGAGAAATGTTAAATTTTAATATAACACAAAATTCAAATAACAATCATATTATGTTAAATTAAAACTCGGATATGTTAAAAATTCAACATAATTTTAATAATGATTTGAGTGGATCATTTCGAACACAAATATAAAATATTTTTTACTGTGTATGTACATGTATTATGTAATATTTACATTGTTGAATAGAAAATTATAATATATGTAATGTTAGTTAACGTTAGTTAAGTTATAATTTGTATTTAACGGCGACATTACAAAAATGTTATATAATTTCTTACTCAAAACAATGTAATGTTGTTATGTACAACATGTTACATTTATATTGAATGGAAAATTGTAATATTGATGTAATGTTTTACTACCAAATAATACAGCAGTGCAAAGTGCTAAAAAAGCAATTATGCGCTTTTTTAGCACTTTTTTACACTTTGTAAGTGCTGTGTGCTACTTGGGTTACTGTGTGTTTAGGAGCATATTTCTCGAATAATTGGATTATTTTAGATAAACAAATATATGCATACAATGAATTTTTCTCTTAGAGTGTAATATCTCTATGAGCGTATAATATTATTTGATATTGAGTAATATTTTAGATATATTTCTTAAATGTAACATTTTAAGAATATTGTACTAAAATTATACAATATAATATTAAATAATATTCTCGAAATATTAACGGAAGATTATATGTCTATTTTTGATAATATTGCATTATTATTAAAAGTACCATTATTTAATGGTACTATAATATTGTATAAACATTAATATTGTATAAACATTAATAAGTAACAAAATTTGTAAAACTGTTACAACTTTAAAGTAACAGTTTTAAGTATAACAGTTGTAACAGTTTTAGTATAAGTTACGTTTAAAGACTGAAAACTTTGGCGCGCAATTGTAAAACTGGATATATACTTAAAATCATGCGAGAATGTTTTTTTAGCACAAATTGCAACAAAAAATGCAGTAAAAATTGATAAGAACTTTTCGTTATTGGAATATGAATTCAAATTGCACTAAATTAAGAATAATTAATATTTATAAATATTTTAATAATATTTCAAGGATATTAAGATATAATACCAAGGATATTATATAAGTGGACATATAATCTCTATAGAATACTCTCATAATATTAAAAAATGTTATATAGTTATATATGTTATATTTTCGAAATATTATAATAACTTATTTTAATTTTTTAATAACCATATAATATTCTAGGAATATTTTGCGCTTATAGGAATAGCATAGATATCACGCAGCTAACGCTAAATACTTATAGAAAGTTTGATTTGTTCCCAAAGTGTGGAATATTCGTCGAAACAATGAAAGAATCATCACAAATAATATCGATAAAATATTAGAATACTAAAAAAAAATATTATGTTGAATACTTCTTATATATATCACGAAAATCACTCTTGAACGAGCAATACACATCTTAGCCGACAAAGGGCCGTGGCGGAGAGCATTTGCTCGTAAAAATCACTTGAAAGAAAATATAACAATTGTAGCACTTCGCTCATGATGGAAGAAACCCAGATAAGTGCTCGTTTTCGATATGAATTCGTACGGTTTTGCGCAGACACCAAACGGCGATTTAAACATTTAAACTACGGTAATTTTTAAGTGACATGTTGAAGGTTATCCGCAGAAATGTTATATCGATGAGATCGTTGATTTTAGAAATTCGCGTCACTGTAAAAATTTAAATATAGCACTAATTTAATGATTTATTAGTACATGCGCCTAATTTAAATAACCGAGGCAACATAATAGATAAGGTGTCGTATGTTCTGATATTAATTGTTAAAAAATATATGCGCAAAGCACACTATACCTAGCTAGATTTTTTCCATCATGATTTCGCCAGTGAACTTCAAAACTGCAGTTTAAAATTAAACTCCAGATAAAAGCACATGTACGTTTTTTTTTTTCATTGTACAATTTTATTTAAAAAGTGATTCAGAGACGACCGAATCTGGAATTTCTGAAAAAATTAAAATTTTGCAGAATATAATGGAATATTCTCGGAATATGTAACGATATACATATAAATGGAATTTTTAACTTTAACCGATATTTAAATATTGCTTTTACATTCCATAAATATTTCAGAATATTCCGAAATACTCTTGAAAGTTTTTTTTTAATTTTAGGAACCTTTTATGAATATTTCAAGAATATTTAGCTAGATATAAAACACAGAATTAACATTCCAAATATTGCAGAAATATTGGAACGTCATTGCATCCCAGAATTTCCGAAAATATTCAGTATTATGTAGATATTCACATAAATTATATAATTATTTACATAAAAATTGTTACCTAAACTTCTATCAAATGAGTTCCTCCAGCACACACAATATTACAATCAGTGCGCTTTCAGAAAATAAATTTAAAAATATTTTCAAAAGGAATACCATAGTGTAAGAAGTAAGATGAACCATTCTCATAGATGTGCAGTGGATTGAAAGTAATGGGGAGATCTATGTTAACTAATCAATTTTTGAGTTCATTTGCAAAAATTCACATAATTCTGTAAATAAGTACACTGCAAATTAGTACAATTTTGATTGATCGAACTCTCGAACTGTCATTATGCACAATCATCATCTTATATAATTCATCTTATATAATTCCACTATGAGTATTTATTATTTTCATCAGAGTAACGATGTCATATTATTCCAATATGACATCGTTACTCTGATGAAAATAAAAATCGGAGCGTAACTCGGATGTAATACAAGAGTAATAGAAGCGTGAACAAAACTTCTAGAAGAAAATTGAAATAATGAAATGTAAAAAAAGCATTTACGTTTCTTTTATAAGATGCGTTCGGCAATGTAAATCTGAGATGCGAGTTAGCAGATGGCGAGTTGATCACGTGATCTTCGAGCAATTCGAGTGCCAAGAATTAATTCCGAACGATACAGAGCTGTAAACTATACTTTAATGTTAGATTATAAAATGAAATTATTTTTATGAAATAAACAAAAAATATTCTATTAATTGAAAATATCTTTCACTTTACTAAAAACTGACAATAATCTTATATACTAAAAATAGATCGTTACATATGAATGTAGCAGACTCATACGCAAGGTGTGTTTTCTTAAAAGAAAATACTACATTTACATACACTAACAATTTGAAATTTATTTGCAATGTAGTATTTTTATATCACTTGATTTATATTTGTTAGAATCTTTAATATATTAATACAGTTTGATTTCATATATTTCATATATTTTATTTCATATATTAGGTGTGGGAAAAAGTTCGTGGCGTTTTTCCCGGCATTATTATTAGACGGCATTAAAAAAACGCCACGAACTTTGTCCCATACCTAATATGTATAACATAAGCTTTGATCTAAAAATTAACTAACAAATTGTTTGTTTTCAATACGTAATCTTAAATTCATAAAGAGGAAAAGAATTAAAAACTACTTCCTTATTTTCCTCATTAAATTATACATAATGTACTCCATCCAATTTCTATTTGATAATATTTATTTCAGCGTTTGTACAATAAATTCAGACAGTATAACAGTTCAAATACATTATTTATAAAACAGAAGTATTAAAAAAGATGAATGTATATGTTAACGAATCAGTTGGATACATCATAAATATACAGGAATTTAATTTAGGTGTGAAAATCTGCATTAGCTTCGAATTCGGTCTTTGAAACGCAAATGAGAGGGCATGTAGTAGATACGAGTTGCCGAACGATTTTCGAGGTAAAAGAGCAAACAGATGTCTCTGATATGCACCTACATTTTGATATTTCAATTTTCGTCTTCTAGAAATTTCGCTTTTGTTACTCTCCCATTACTCTCCGATTTAAGCTCCGATTTTTGTTTTCATCAGAATACTGTTTGAGGTTGGATATATAATTCTAAACAATTATAAGTAGCTTTCTAAATATGATCAATATTATAGATTTTTATTAATTTTACAATAAATATATATAGATAGAAAAATTCTGAAATCATGGTATGATCGCGTCTTATATTATATAACTGTTTTCTAAACATTTGTATTTGCGCGAATCAAAATTAAATAAATGTTATTAAAATGTCATTTTAAATGATTTTTTATCCAATCAGAAAAATGATATGATGAGGAATCAACATCAAATCGACATCGATTCGATGTCGATTTCATTATCATTTCTGACTGGGTAATAATCTTAAAATTTCTATAATCTATAAGATTACGAAATGCTGTTCATTAGAACAAGCTATCGTCAATTCTTCAAAATTTAAAGATCTAAGCAAAACGAATCACAATGACATTAAAGTTTCACTACAAATGCTTTAAAGCATTTGATGGACGAAAGAATTTTATAATAAATTAACCGTAATCAAAAAACGCTTTAAAACATTTGTAACGTTGCGTTGATCATACCCAAAATGAATTATAACTGATAATCGAAAATTAACTCATTTTGGAACCCTTTTAATGTCATAATTTGCATTTTGCTTGAGAAGTTTTCGACACTTCGAAATAGAAAGTTTGATAAAACGAAGCGATTTTGTGGCGAAAAAGTAATGTTTACCTCATTGTCGAGTTCTTATGATTGAATATTCATCTTGATTAATCGAGCAAGATCAGTATAAAACTAGAGCCACTTGAATAGAAATGGCAACATCGGCAACAATCACAGAAACGCGGGAATCGAGAATGCGCGGGAACTCGATCCGAATTATCCCGAAACACTCGTGACAAAGTCACTGCGAGAGTCATCTGTGCGCGACACTGCGAACTACGGCTGATTTTAAATTGCCTGTAACTACTTGATGTCACATAAGTAGAACAACTCGATTATTTACGCTCCTTTATTGCTGCAAGTTTTAAAAACACTTTTAATTATATTATTAAATATCAAATTATTCTTGAGATTTTTAATTACGTTATTAAATCTAGAACTATTGCTATACAATCGGCACTCTGAAACTTTTAAATAATAAATAATAAAGAAACTTTTAATAAATAAACTTAAATAATAAGTAAACTTTTAAAACTTATAGCGAATTCGATTGGACGCACTCAGTGCGCATTGATGCACATTAAAAATTGCAAAGAATCTTTTTGTTTTTACAACTGACATCGTTCTGCATATTAATTTTTCATATTGAATAATTAATTTCGTGTTTAATTTACACTAATGGCGAATTCGCTTGGAAGAATTAATGCACACTAGTGCATATTAAAACCGTCGTACACAATAACTTAAAGATATGTTTATACGTAAATAGAAATCGATTAAATCCTGAAATATTCAATACATTTTATTGTACTATTAGGTAAAATATGTATTTTATCATTCGAAATATTTGCATTTATATTCATATTAAATAAATGCGGCTTTAATATGCACTAGTGCGCATTAATTCTTCCAATCGAATTCGCCATTAGTGTAAATTAAACACAAAATTAATTATTCAATATGAAAAATTAATATGCAGAACGATGTCAGTTGTAAAACAAAAAGATTCTTTGCAATTTTTAGATCAAGAGTTTATTTTTTTAGGACAAATTTTCATAATCCAGTAATAAAACGTTTGTCAAACGTTTGACAAACAAAAACGTAATTTGCCATCAAAAATACATTAGAAAAATTTAGTAAACATCAATAGTAACATAATCAATTTTATAATTTCATTCAACAAATATATATAATATACAAATATATATAATATAATACATATATATATATATCTATATATATTTTGCAT
>NW_017259348.1:225458-227664 GCF_001594045.1 Atta colombica
TACGATAACAAATGATCGATTAAATTATTATTGTTAGACAATTTCTGTTAAATATTAAAGGAGTAAAACTCTTGAATTAAATAACATTTTATTATTTTTAATTTCCATATGTGTCAAAATGTAAATTAATTCATTTCTAATATAGTTAATTTCAAATTACATAACATCCAGATTAACATAAATAATATAAATAAATAATATAATAAATAATATAATGTTTAATAATATAATGTTTAAGAATACATGGTGCAATAATAAATTAAGTCTTCAAGAGGAGAACATCGAAGGCTCAGCATGCTTATTATATTATTTGCAAGTCTTTCGCCTTCTCAACCTCTCATCGGAGATCTTATGTACAATCACTGAACCATCTTCTAAGAAGGTGATTTTCTTTTTTCTTAACGAGAATCGGGGAACCGAAAGAAACATTCGTAAACAGGCTGGGTGACACGCACACAGTCTGTTCACTCTCGCCTCGACGCATCGATTTCGGATAAGCACAGTGATTAATGTTAACGAGAGTTTTTGCAACTCGTAAAGTGTGTCGGCACACGTAAAGGCGATCCTTACGTCATTCCCTCCCCCTAATGGAGGAAGGTTCTCTTCCTGCAGGACGGGGTGCCACGCCGGAGACTGCAACCCCCGCGGCGTATCGGCACTGTAAATTTATCGCGGCGTTAAGCCGTTAATATTTGCCCGCCTCTTCGGCAACCGGGCCTTAAATCAATGGGAAATATTCCTAATTGGAATATGGAAAAAGTTGGGCCGAGCGCCCGGTGACAACACGGTGGGAAAGAGGGAGCCCCTGGGGGAGAAGTCGCATTAAAGGATAAAAGAATATAAATTGTCCTGAGGAAGGGGACGGCGAGCCGAGAAAAACGACAAGAAGTTTCCGATTAAAGCTCGGGATCGCGCTCGGGACGTGTATTGAACTACAGATTGCGCAGTAGTTATTAATAACGCGCGAAAGTTCGGTACTTTCGCGAGGGGTCGATGCTAATTGCGACAACCGCGGCTATGCTGACACTAGTATACGAGCACAATTCGCGAATTGTGCGAACGGGACAACTTTGCCGAAAACACGTCGATCGTAATGCAGCGATACAATTAACTAGTGTTTCATTAGCAGAATGGATACAGTGGGCGAGCATATCTTTACATTTTTTATATACAGAGACACGCGATCAATTTAATTTTCATGTTTTTTTTTTATTAAAACGAAGATTATTATGTCTTTCTAATTATAAAATTTAATTTAGGCGTCAATTCATTGTAATGTACAATATCATCATTATCATATTATAATACATGCAATAATTGATGTATATATTATGGACATACGTCATATAATTTTCATTAATAATTAATATAATTTTCATATTTTGTGAAAATGAATCTTTCAAATGTGTAAATAGAAGCTGATGAGCACACATTAAAGTAATTAATTGGAAAAATCCAATAGTATAAAGAGAAAATGCAATATGTTTAATTATAATAAGGCATATTAAACGCATTAAACATGCAATAATATAATAAAAAAAATAGCATTAATATAATAAACAAATAAAATGATTGAATAATCGCATGCATTCTTCCAATATGAGTCACTTCTTACATGTTTTAATGATAAATATAAATGACATTGCGCGAACTTTTCAGATATTTTGAACATCTTGTGTTCGCAATTGATTACGTTTTTAAATATTAGTTTAAAAATATTAGCACATGAACATAATATATCTCATGATTAAAGTATAAAGGGAAAATATTGCACTTCATATAAAAAAAATAGGATATGCAAAGAAGGAGCAAATTTAAAGAAATAGAAATTGCACAAAATTGTTACAATGTTATTGATGTTGTCCTTTGACATTTTAGATATATATTATATATTACGCATTTCATGTGAATAATTATAATATGATTATAATTGTATATGGCAATAATAAATCAATAATGTGATGAACTAGCAAGCTCTCGCAAAATTCTTTTAATTTAACTTTTGCAAGTTGCATTCATACTTTGTGTGAATATGTATATATATATATATATGACAAATATATATAACACCCAAGAATTTTATATATATATAAAACGATTCTTGGGTGGGATATACATATATATTATTCCTAGAAATATACACACACACACACACACACACACACACACAAAATCATAATAAAATCAATATATATATATATATATA
>NW_017259348.1:227764-230584 GCF_001594045.1 Atta colombica
GCTATATATAATCATTTTGATGTTTGAAGTATAGAAATATTACAATTATGACTAATTATAAATTTCTTTGGGCTGCTCAAAGCCAATATAACTTACATTCGCGCACGTTTCACGCGCATACAATAGCTCGTAATGGAAATCCTATTTAATTATTTTTTTAAGAAGCGTACGTTTCAACGAAGCGTTTTGCTTCACGTACAAAATGGTCATATTGCGACAATACTGGCAGCGCAGCAAAGAAGGCAGTTAGTGTGCTGCTAATCGATCTGAACCACATACAATGTATGCATTTTATCTATGTTAAGTGTTATTTCATGATGACTGTCGAAACCATTGGTGCCAAATATGTGATTAAACAAAACATATTTTTAATAGATGGATTTCGAATAAGTTCTGAAATTCGAATAAGTTCTTCGAAAATGTCTAAATTACTAGATAAGGCAAGGAACTATGGCGCCTTCCACTTCATTTTAATGTACAAAACAAAAATAATTCGACTACAATCATATAACGATATAAGGCATCATTGCCAAATAAACATAACGTTATCTAATTAATGTATCTATGTCAATATAATTATATGAAGCTATACACATATTAAAATATTCTCGAGCACAACTATATTTTGCTTTATGTCTAAAGCAATAGACTACAGAAATACAGAAAAATCATCGTACGTATTTACATATTCTTAACGAATGCCAGCACCGATAAAGCTTTTAATATCGTCACAACTTCTACACGCTTTTTTTTAATCGCGCATAGAAGATTTATCATACAAAATATAATGATTTAATATCTACAAAGCATTGAAAATCATATTCCTGTATGTACTTCTTCTCTTAAATAATATCACACTGAAGACTGTCATAACTGGATCTTGATTACATCCGTGGCTGCGTCCTCATACTACATGATCGTGTTTGGAAATGATGTATAAAACAATAAATAGGCACTCGTGTTTTGAGACTTCACTTGGTTCGGTGATACTTCCGTGACAGTTTGATCATCGTACTTGTACCATCTGCAGATACACATATCATTATAATAATAACATAAAAAATTACATCCAAAATATTTTTGCTACAGAAAATTCTTATTGAAAAATATTATACGTACTTATTTTGAGTAGAGTTTTTGCAAAATGCTGTGTAGTGACCACCGTCCATTGTTCCATAATGATTTGATATCGCATAGAGAGTGTAATTGTAATTACGGATATTATTCGACATAATCGCCTTCGTGTTCTCCAAGACAAGGTATGGCTTCAAGTTAAATCCCGTGAGAGGAAAATCGACAGCGGTGTTGCGCTTTTCTAACCATCCGCCACTCTCAGCGAAACGGTTCAAGTGAATCACGACAATGGGTGCAAGTTTGACGAAATCGAATTTTTTCGTCGCGTCGCGAGGTGTCTGACACTTAGGACATTTCCATCCGCTCACTTTCTGTCCTGTCACAAACTTCTCCATACAATCCTGAAATAATAAAACAAAACAATTTCATGAAACATAGAATTGTCATAAAATGCTATATGTATGTATCTTTTCATTTAAATTTAATTGATTTAAATTATATTAAGATAATAGGCTACTCGAGTCAGCACTAAAAGTCACACAATCGCCGATAACAAAAGAAGTCAAATATATACTTCAAACATTTTGATCTTTAATATGATTCTCTTCAATGAGTACAAAAATAGTTAATGTTGTTATTTTGTATCAGTGTTATGTATCATTGTTTTAATTTTTTAATTAATTTAATGATTTATTAATCATTTATATTATGTTTATACATAAAAAAAGAAGGAAAAATGAAAAAATCATATTATTCAAGTTCAATCATATTATTCAATTGTATTATATTGTATAACATAATTATATATATGTTATTTATATACATATATATAATTATATATTATATAATACAATTACTTGAATATGATTTTTTCATTTCTCATATATATTTAAAATCATATATATTTATATATTTAAAAAATGTGGTATATTTTATAAAATACTTACATTTAAAGTGCACCGATTGGATTGAGATAAAGACATTGTTAAACTATTAAATGTTTCGTACGTAGTACTCGCTTGTTTGCAAAATGAACATGTAATGGTGGATCTTAATTGCCCAAAAAATAAGTCCGATATTATAGATCTCTGAGAATTCATTGCTTTGTCCCATTCTTTCTCCGCATTAGTTATTTCAATCGGCATTTTCACGTTCTACGAGGAAAAGATAAATTTTAATATTTTAGTATTTATTTTAACATTAATTAATTTTCGTCAAATTATCCATCACAAATTTTTACCTTTTTAAGTTCATTATGCATCCAGTCTAATAGGAACGTGAGGAATTCATGGGAATCTTGTTGTTCGTAACTTTCAAATTGTAATTTGTATTGTCCAACCGCAACCTGTAATAATTCATACCAATTGAAAAAATTACCTTGATAGTTTAAAAATAAGACTCTACGAGTTAAAGTTACCTTTAGGTCGTAAGGAGATATGCTCTTGTACTGGCCTCTCCATAGCGCTTTAATTACTTGAGCCACTTCTTCCACCACTTGGCCTTGTGTCATATTGTCATTATTCGTATTGAGATCATCAGCATATGAATTATCAGTAAAATATTTCGCTAAGTTCGTAGTATTACTTAGGCACTGAATGATGCTGTTCATATAACAAGAATTGCCCAAATTCTTCAGCCCGGTTATACCTGGATGCTGTAAATACAAGGAGGCTATTTTTACACTGATAAATCACATTATCAATTATATATAATTGTCATATCTACATATATATATATATATATATA
>NW_017259348.1:230684-235409 GCF_001594045.1 Atta colombica
AAAATATAGATAATCAAAATTTTCCGTTGAAAAATTTAGATTTTATTTAACTCTCTTATATATATGATACTTTATTTTAATTTTGAACATCTGTTTACACACCAGACATATTTAAAACTTTTAAACAAACTTTTCATAAGATATGGCAATAATTAAATTTTTTCAGAAATATATTTTTATCAAATTTTTACTACAAAAGAATAACAGCATGAATGATTAATCTTTTCTCAAAGAATGGAACTTACAGTTGCAAGATTGCGCGATTTATTTTCCGCGTAACATAATTAAGCAAGTGGTTTATCGATCTATTTACATGTGATGGTCAATAAAACTTTATAATGTATTCTCTCTGACGTATTTGTATATCGTACATTGACGTAAAAACTAATTTATCATTCATTATTTCTTAATAGATAACATTTATTAATTATTCTTAATGCATTTAAAACATTCCATTAAGAAATCGTGGAAGAGTTTAGCATTTATTAAATATTCAAATATTTTTCACATTAAAATATTTAGATATTAAAAGAGGATGTTAAGTTAGGACTATTTTTGAATTAGATAAAAAAAGTTTTGAGATGTACAAATTATGTATATTAAAGGAATACTTAAACGAAGTCGAGTGATATATTACTTAATTTGATGAAATGTTGGGAACATGGGAAAAATCAAATTTAACATTATCACATTTATTGATAAAAAGTTATAAGTAAAATATTAAGGCATCTTTAGAATTAATCAATAAGAACTATTATTAATTAAACATGTAAAACTTGCAGGCGAGTTTCGAGCGATTGATTCGAGCGGGCAACAAAAGTTTAGTATTAATATATATAATTTTTATTGCTTAATTTTCAAAATATCTTAATATGTTTTTGATAACTGTTTTTGATAACGATTTCTCCAATATTTTCCTAAAATAAGTGATCATTTGATCCGTCCTTCAATGATATGTAATTTATACATCTCGAACTTTTTTATTTTAACAAGTAAGAGTTTAATGCCTATTATGATCGAAGCTGGCAATCAGGCTCGGTAATTTAAAGGCTTAGGACGGTAGCTCGTACGGAATACAAGAGATCCGGATTCGACCGGCCGAAGCAATAAATTTATTTACAGTTTTTCAGTACATTAACGTCTTTCTAATAAGATGCCAAATTGAGCATCAAATTATTAAATTGCTTAAATTGCTTAATTTAATTTATGATATTATAGTAGTTTGATTGCGTTTATAAGTTCGAAAAATCATTTCGGCGCACAATAAATATTAGGTTGTCCGGAAAGTTCGTGTTGAAAATTGAAACGAAAATTTTAATTTAATAAATGTATACTAAAATTTAAATTTTAGTCGAACTTTCCGGACAACCGGACAATAACTACATATTTAGTATATAAATTCACATAGAAATTATTTAAAAAGCATCTAAAATCCTTTGACTATAATAAGCATTAATAGACTGTAACAGGCTCTTACTTGTTGTGTACTCATTATACAATCTTAATAAATCGTTTTAATTATTCTTTTTATTTTAACCGAAAAACAGATTTATCATAACATTCTCCTTTCTATAATAAGTCATTATCTAAGCTGTAAAAAATTGACCAATCGCAGTTAAATGTGACAAGAATAATTTACTATGATTGGTCAATTTCTTACTTTAAGACTTATGGGCTATCTATAATAAGTCATTACTTAAGCTTTAGGTCTTAAGCTATAAGAAATTGATCAATCATAATCGATTATTCTTCTCACATTCGATTGTGATTGATTAATTTCTTACTTTAAGATTTAAAACTTAGGTAATAACTTGTTGTAGAAAGCCCATTAAAGCTTAGGTAATAACTTATTGTAGAAAGTTCATTCATTTCACGTTCATTAATAAATAATTTATTCATTAATTTCAAGTTCATTAATAAATAACTTTATAAAATTATGTGTTGTATAAAATAAATATTTCTAACTAGATACAATAATTTTTAAAAGAATCAGAGATATATATTACTTACAAGAAAAGAACAATGTTCTTAATTTCTTTATCATGTCTGTTAGATGAATTATTTAAAAATTAGTATAAAATCGTTTTTTCTCTGTCTATTACCTTTTTAAAATAATTAAGCAATTGTAATGGAATAAATCTTCTTTGAAGATACACCATTATCTCTATCATTCTTCACCACACCAACGAGAAATTATTTTATCACAAGATAGTAAGCATTGTACCCATACGCATGTTTGATTATATTATCGTGCATAAAATTACAATTAAACATTATATCGTTATTGCAAGCTAACGAACAAAATCGTAAGCTAGTAGCAGATATATTAATGTTATATAAATATATTAACGAACACACACACGCATACACACACAATATTTTCTTGAATTAATATTGCATAATCAGCTTTTATAATAAGAAGTGCCTCTTTATAACGTAATAAAAAAAGACATCATGGATACATTCGGGAGGGAAACACCTCCGATAGGTGATCCACGATCTGGCAAATGTTGCTCGGACACTGCCGCGTATTTCATACCACTAATCGGAAGTTTGTTTGTGGATTGGATTGAGAAACCCCATGTGTGTTGAGTTACTTCGCGCGTACACGTGCGCATACATTCATTTATGTATGTGATATACTTATGTTGCACGTGACACGTGCTCTAGAATTACTAAATTTCTTCTCGACTAAAATTATAAAATGCGTATTAACTAATTTATGTATTCTCTTAATGACTTTTGTGCTATTCATCTGTTAATTTGGTATGCTCACTCTAAAACTAAGATTTTTAATAAAAGGAAACTGGAACTTTTAATAAAAGGAAATTAATTCTTCAGAATTTCAAACAATTCAATGTTGAAATATACAAATAGTAATAGTATAAAGAACTCAAACAAATTAAATACAAAAATCGAAACAAATACGGACTAATAAGATTGTATCTCAGTTACAGGTGCGTACACACAAAACAATATTAAATCAATATTAGATTTATAATTTATTTAACAAATTGTGATGTAACATTGATTTTCGAACGTTTCGACTCTATTTCGAATCATCTTCAATGATAATTGAATAACAAATAAAATTTCGTCAGTCCATGAAGAATAAGACTCACTCATTGATTTACAGATTGCCAAAACTCAAGTCAAATGTCTTCTTTAGGAACCGATGTAAGCTTTATATATTAAATAATATTAAATAATGAAACGATATTAAATAATGAATTAGTGAATTTTAAATAACTTTGAACTTAACGTTATTTACATCCATGACGTGTTTAAGACACGATGTCCAAATATTTGTCTGAATAGAATCGACCTGTGCGACAACCGCACTACATTCTCATTAACCCATATCTGTTTTGAACGTTGAAAATATAAAATAGAAAGTATACATATAGAATAATTAATGCCTAAAGTCTTAAACTAATATTGTATTAACAGTAAATATTGTTATATTCCTATTACAGATTACGTTGTTATCATGCCGATATCACTCACAGCTCAATATCATACATGTGATTTATGCCAAGCATTATATGAAATGGAAGACTGAGAATCCAACACCATACGCATTTTTTATTGTTTAAAACTCGAACATTCGTCTTTAATAATTCGCGGAAACGAATGTAATGAAAGCAAAAGCTATGACAATGTTCGTATGTAAGATCGTATTAGCAATTTTGCCGAAAAGTGCCCGTATAATCTTGTCCGAATAAGTACTTACAACAGTGCCGTGAATAGGGGTCATTCGTTCCTCCCGATTCCCCCAACTAAGAGAAGACACTTTGATGTTCTCATTCCCAATTCCATTCTGATTTCGAGGCGAAATATGTGGCTTAGAAGTTCTATCTATCTGAGGTGCTTTACGATCTCCCAACTAATGAAATTATGTAATTATGCGATTGCTATTTTAAATAGTTAAAAAATAAAAAAGAACGGATTGATTATAAGATTGTAGCGCGGAATTCTTCGTACCTGTAACAGATTTGGACTCGAATAAGAACGCTCCAAGCCAGTGTTAATGGATGGTCCATCCGTCTTCAAGGGTTCCTTGTGAATGTCACTGTCGTTTTTCAATATCTCCTTGTGCTCTCTTTGCAAGAAATCTCTATAATCACACAGTAATATGAATTAAAACAAAAAATACATTGTATAATATAATTTCAATACATAATATTTTAATACGAGTTGTTAATAAAAAAAGTATTTTAATAATGAATATAAAACAATAATTGTTGAAGAAAAATCAATAATATTAAGTTAAATTTAATAAAATTCACTTATTTAATAATTTTTTGTTTTTTTACAGTTTCTACAAATGGTAAATAGATAATCGATTGCGTGTCTGTCCTTACGCTTAAGATCCATCTGGAAACAATTTGTAATTCGTCATCCATTTTTATCGTCTTCGCTTTCAAAGATTTTTAGCCATAAAGTTTAGTATTTTTGAGTAAGAACTTGAATGGCTTTCAGCCAATATATATTATGGACATAGTACTTTTTAGATTTGAATGAATATTATGCTTTCTAAATTATTTTTTATTGCACAGAAGAATTAATTAATTTTATTGCACAGAAAGATTAATTTTTTCGCGAAATTTTTCATTAAATAACAATAAAAAATATAGAAAAATCAAATATTAATAAAAATTTTTTAATTATTAATAAAAGTATTAATAAAAACTTATTATACTCAAAATTTTTGATACATTAAAA
>NW_017259348.1:235665-239108 GCF_001594045.1 Atta colombica
TATATATATATATGATATATTTACTCCTGTAGCTTTTTTCTTTTGGTTTCAATGTCTCTGATTTCCTTCTGTAGCAAAGAAAGATTAAAATCAAGATTCGTCTTCTCACGGTCATCAGTGGGATTAAATTTAATTGTATCCGTTTCCTTTAAATATGTCTTAAATTCATTTTCGATTTTTAGGTACATTTTATGCTGTAACAAATGAAAAACATTTAATATTAAATTTATCGTAATTTACAATTTTTGGATGTGATCGAGTTGCCATTATGATGCATTTAATTAATCGGAAGAAAGAATTTTACTAATTGACCAATCAAAAAAATGTTTCGAAGCATTCATAGCGGCAACTCAATCCTTTGTTCGCTGTGAAGCAGATTATAAAAAAGTAAATAAACAAGTACCATATCTTCTAATTTAATTTTTAGAGACTTTATTTCTGTTCGTAGATATTTCTCGTCACTAGGACTGTACTTGTTCTCACGTTGCGAGTAAAGTTCATATTCGTGGGTCAACAACTCAGTCGCAAGCTTGGATTTCGATTTTGCAAGTTCATTTAACTCTTTCATAAACCTTAATACTTCTTTACATCGTGGATCGTATGTCTTCAAGGCGGTTGGTTTACTGCTACGATCAATCACCGGTTTCGCGCTCACTTCGTTTTGTGGCATTTTACTTGATAATATCTTAGAATGAGTTAATACTGGGCTTTCTGGACTTTCCAATCGGACTGAACTTTTCCCATTTATACTGTCACTCCGAGACGATTGTTTATTGTTAATTGATATTGTTACATGACTAATGAAATTCTTGGATTTGGTATCATTACTGTTTGACCTGGCATGTCTAGATATCGCTGATTTGTTGTCACCATGATCCATCTCCATGTCGATGCTATTGTTAGAGCCGATCATATTATTCAATTTGTTCTCCGTTTCTTGCTCTTCTTCTTTTTTCAAGATTTCATCTTCCGAATCAGAACATGCCCAAGAAGGATATTCAAACGTATCGAGAATCTTCTCATCAAGTGTAACGATCTTAAACTCAGGTACTTCGATGCTGGGATTCGTTGTAAATGCTGGATATCGCTCCCACCA
Organism: Atta colombica; assembly: GCF_001594045.1. Classification (NCBI taxonomy): domain Eukaryota; kingdom Metazoa; phylum Arthropoda; class Insecta; order Hymenoptera; family Formicidae; genus Atta; species Atta colombica. Next base: position 236,762 of record NW_017259348.1, read on the forward strand.
TTCCTGGTATCCTCCGTTCAGAATATTAATCTTTTTATGTTTTATACCGGGATCCCATTTCTCGAAAATATCTTTTAATAGATTTATATGAATACATGGTGTCAAAGTTTCTTGTGTAGTATTCCAATCTAGCAAGACTAGAATATCCGTGTGTTGTGCTGATCGATTAACAAATAAGTCATAAGAATGCTTATCATTTGCGAAATATTTTTCAAAGTGAGTACCTAGCAGCCTGAAAGCAAAAATACATCATAAAAAATTAATATAAATAAAATTATATAAGGAAGCAAAAAAATATATAATCTCATATATAAGTAACATAAATATATAATAAATATAAATAAATAATAAAAAATATGCAATCTATAAATAATATAGATTGGATGAAAATGCTTCATTTACCCTTTTTTAATTTCAGATTGTGGAATGTTAATACATCTATCGGACAATATCCTGGAATTTTCATAATGACCCTTCTGCCTAGTATCAATGATCAAATATCTGGCACGTATTTTTTGTATTAGATTATACAATTTATCACATGATATAAAATTGTCATTAATGCTACTTAGACTTATATCTTCAGCTGGTATTTCTGGTAACTTCAAGCCAATGTCATTATTTGGCACCTTGGATTCATCCATTTCTACCTCCATTAGTTCCAGCTTATCATTGCACTTCTTCAAATTAAGTTCATAACGTACTTCTAACTTTTGCTTCAAGTCTGCAAGTATGTTTTTCACTTCATTTATCTAGAATATAAACATTCATGTACTCCATTGTCTATACAAAAAGAAATGTCAGACTGATTATTTTAGAAACGCTACTTCTTACCTGATCAACAGTCATGTTCGTAGCATAGGCCGACTTGCCATCCTTGCTATGAGTTCTCCTCAACCACTCGACCGAATCTAGCCATCTCTTCAAAAAGATATATGCTATCTCATCGTCTCCTTCCTTTTTTGCCAAATCAGAACTTTCTCGCATAGCAGGGAGCCTCTGGTACACGAAGCGTGGCTCCTTACCTGTGTAATTGATCTTAGCCTTTTGCACGAGGTCATTGATGCAGGTATACTTCAAATTTGACATGTTGACAGCTGTCGTGATTCTTCACTTCGATTTTCAACGTAAGATTAGAGGACCATCTGGCATCAGGTGCAACGTACGCAACACACCTCAGTTGTCAGTCAAAGAATAAATGTTAATCGTCTAATTTACTTTGGACCGCGACATAGCAATCCGTAGCGATTCGGATGGAGACAAAATATCGCTCGGCGATGCTCGGCGACGTCGCAGAGTCGCGCGAGATGCTATCGATCACCACTACGTCGTCACGTCATCAGGCGAAACCTTTCGCGATGTCTACCAAACATATAAATTCTAGTCCAATATCCTCCCTGCGCGAATTCGCACTCTGAATTGCTTCAAAAGTACGACGACTTCGAAATAAAAAATCTTTCCACGGCGCTACCCTACGATTCGTCTACAATTTATTGCAGTTCAAAATGCGCTTAGAAATTGTAGATGTCAGCCGCGCCGAGGTTATTTTAAAATCACTAGATGAAAATACTGCAAGATGAAAAAGACTGGCTCATCAATTTCGATTAAACTAATCGGACGATTGTTACATTGGAACTGATCAATCGCATTTGCTATTCAGCAGAATTGACCAATCACAGTTGATACTTAAGCTGCTTACACATGCAGCGCAACTTGTGTAAGCGTAATTTGCGTCAACTAATCAAATCGTATCAACTACTACGCATTATTCTAGTTGAGATTTGATTGGTTGACGCAAGTTAGGGGATCCGCACAATAAAACAGGGAAGAGAACAGAGAATAAAAATTTCAACTTATCAGAAAATCCGTATTCCACAATACATGATTTCTGATAGATTGAAATTCTTATTCTCTGTTCTCTGTTCTTTTTATGCGGAGTCCCTTACGTAAAGAGCCAGGGAGAGAGCAAACTCACGTAACCCGGTCTCCTCTGATTGGATCTGATAATCAAATTGTAGAGCCATTTACGTTATGGCCACAGCACAGACTCTTAAAGCAGAATGTATAAAGGAATCAACTAATCGAAAAAACCATTCTTTTTTTCTATGAAGTAGAAGAAAAGGAAAGATTTTGATTAATTGATTCGCTTACACACGCATTATGCTACCTTCGCAATTATGCGTTATGCAAGAATCTGTGTTGCGGCCATTAAATGATAGCAAAAGCAGTACGCTTGTTACCTTGTGCTGCTTTTCTCCTCAATTTTACAATTGATAAGATCTTTGCAAGTGATACATATTATTAATCTTGGAAATATATACCTTTCTCTATTGTATATATATATATA
>NW_017259348.1:239208-242449 GCF_001594045.1 Atta colombica
CATATTATAAAATGTCTGCCTGATGCAATGCTCTAAGATGCACAAGAGTCTAATAAAGAAGGATATTGCTGCACATTTGCCCAAAATGCAAATTCGAGATGGATTAATGCTGGAATTTCTGATTGGAAATCTTCAAAATTAGTTTTACTGTGTGAGATTGGTACTGAAATGTGCATACAAATATTTTATAACATAACTCCCATAAACACCAATAAAAATAACATCAATATTATAATTTCTCACTTAATATCAATATATCAAACTCAATATAATGCGAATGTATGTAACGATTACGTAGTTACGTAACATACACTCGCGTAATCATTCTAACATATTGATGTTATGTTAATGACAATTGATGATGGGACAGATATTTTTCTCTAACGTGTATCTCGTATTTTTTAGGTTCATTTTCAGTCATCAGAATTATTCTGCATTGGTAGCAAAAAGATTATGAGGAAAGGTATCATATCAAGTTTGCAAATATGATGAATCTGCAAAATTAAAAAAAAGAAAAAAATTGAAACATGTTATTCATAATGATAATTGTTGCATAAAAAAACTGCCTCTGGATATAAAAATGTTAGAGGAATCAGCTAATAAAACAGTATCTGTAAAAAAAAGTAATATCAATGATATCTGCAATATGAATGTTGAACTCTTACAAACCTATGAAGTAATGCAAATTAAATTATAAAATATTATACAAGAAAATGAAGTTTTTAAAAAAAAGATTCATTATTTACAGGATGATTTAGCACAGTCCTTTACATTTGATAATACATTAACCATGATGGTTAATTTTGCACATATTTCCAATTGCATATAAATTCTGTAAGACATCATAAAAACAGACACATAAAAACTGTAAGACATCTTATTATAAGAGATAAAATTTTTAATACTTCTGATCATAATATATTATATGGGCTGAAAAGTCCATGTAGTATAATCATCAACAAATTCTATATAAATAGCATGTATATTATGATCAGAAGTATTAAAAATTTTTAATGAATGATGGAATTTTTAATGAAAACAAGTGTTTTTTGGGCAAAGTTATATTTATTCCTCAACGTAGTTGCCTTTGAGGGCGATACACTTGGTATGGCGATTTTCCAACATTTCGATGCCCTTTCTGTAATACGAAACGTCCAAGCCTTCGAAATACGCCTCGATTTCCACGATGACTTCCTCATTCGATGTGAATCTCTTTCTCTGGAGCCACCGCTTGAGGTTTGGGAACAGATAATAGTCGCTGGGGGTCAAGTCTGGAGAATACGGTGGGTGAGCAACCAATTCGAATCGTAATTGGTCCAATTTGACCATCGTTTTCAAGGATGTGTGTGACGGTGCGTTATCGTGATGGTACAGAACGAAGGCGAAAGTAGCACCACTTAAACGACTGTAGCTTGTAAACGAATGAACGAAATGTCATGAAACTTCATACATAAACTAGTGACAGATCTCTCGAAATGAATCATGTTCATTTTCTAGTGACGCCACGTATTGAAAAATCCCGGGACTTTTCAGCCCATGTAGTAGCTACTTAAGGCTCCTGACTACTTAAGAACTAGTCAAGAACTCTGCGTTGACGATAGCAAATCAGACGGCGGTCTGGCAAAACTGGTAGTCATACATTCAAGCACGAGCCCATACATGTATTCGCCTTCGGACGCGCCGAGAGTGAATGAGACAGCGAGCTCCTTCTCACACTAGTCGTTTCAAGTGACCGAAAATGCTTTCTCAGAAATCTCGGCCACTCGGTGGCCCTCCCTCTTCCCTCCTCACATCAATAAGGAGCGTGGGACATTCTAAATAACATATAAGTTTTAATAAATTGTAGTATTTAATCCAGAATATCCCATTAATCCAGAATAATATAAATCATGTTAAAATGAAATAGTTTACAAGATATTTATTTTCGATTTTTCATGCGTTATGTATCTCTTTCATAAACTCGAGTAGCAAGAATAGTTCAATAGAAATAGAATTTTAGAACCGGAAAAAAATTATAAACCAGTTTCTCTTCATATAAATTTTCATATAAATTTTAAAGGTTATCAGAAAAAAAATGCGTGTATGTATATGCGTAAATATGTTTGAGACTCGAGACTTGTGAAGAAAATACGCGAAAAAAATCAAATAGTTGTAAAAAACACATTTTTCGCTTAAAAAACGAAAGATATTGATTGTATTAAAAAAAAATATATTGGGTTGTCCGGAAAGTTCGTGCCGATGTTGAAGAAGAAACGCAGAAAATTTAAATTTTAGTATACATTTATTAAATTATATAGGTTAGTCGGTACGAACTTTCCGGACAACCCAATAGGTATTCGAAATAACTACAAAATGAGAGATGAAACATTAAAGTCGATCTATTAGTATCAGTAGAAAAAAAATTAGAAACACCGAAAAAAGTCTCTTTTACTCGCTCTCTGTCTATTGAAATTTAAATGCAAAGCTTCGAAATTTTCATAAAATATAGCCCTCATAATGATGAACAAATCTAGTTCTGAACGAGCCTGAAATGTTCATTAGTTTTTGCAAAAAGCTTTTGCAAAAGCCATTTGTTCACTGTCAAAACCTGTCTGCGAAAAACTTAATTACTTATCTTTGAGCAGTCGCATAGCAATTTACAGAGGTGATTTTTCTTCTTTGAGAATTGCACTTATCATGTATACTTAATAATAAAACGATTTTTTGTAGTTGAATTTTATTACAAAGTAATTAAAAAGTGAATATCTTTTTCCATAAAAAAATAATTTCGTTAATATACATTATATCAAATATCCGTGTGAAGCATTCGAAATCTGACATTTTTCTACGAATTTAAAAAAAAAGATTATCCTCCGATTATTAGGAGCCGACATAAGAATTTTTTTTCAAAAAATCACTGTGGCTCTAGTTTTTAACATTAAGAGTTTCATCTGATTATCAATTTGCCAAGGAAGAATTGAATTTACTGTTGAAAAATTCTCGAATTTTTTGCTGCCGAAAAAGTTTGTTTAAAACCATTGGAAAGTTAAAGAACGTGAGCGAGGTAGTGCGCCGGGCGGAGTGAGGGAAGCAGGATTGATAAAAAACGTGTTTTAAAAAAAAACATTCAGTTTTTTGTTTAAAACATGTTTTATATGTTTTAAACATATACATGTTTTATATATGTTTTAAACTTTAGAAAAAAATCATGTTTAAAACAAAAAAAAACACTTTTTAAATATATTTATTTATACATATATTT
>NW_017259348.1:242549-257767 GCF_001594045.1 Atta colombica
CTACTTCCTCATTTTTCTTAAATTTGAGCATATTATCATATAAATATATGTATATTTGAATGTTATTTGCTATTTAACATTTTATTTGACTGTATATATTTTAAGTTATGTTTAAACAATAGCATGGCATTTTGCTAATGGTGGTCCTTTATGCGTATTGATTACTCACGGTTTCTTTTTTGAGATTTTTATTTTAAAATAATTATTTCTTGAATTAATTATAATTCTAATATTAATCTATAATTTACGTTACTATAAATTTTTATAGGCTGCTGATATACAGAGCTGATATACAGCTAGCTATTTATATACAGAGTGTTTGGAAAATAATGATAAATGATGATCTTTCGCATAAGGACAGAATGGACTAAACTGAGAAGAAAAGTACTCTACCATTTTGCAATTTTCGTAATAGTTAACAAGATATTAATTGCTAAAAATTGACGAGAGAGAAAAATTGGCCTTCAATAATTTTTATTTAAATACTATCAATTTTATAGAAAAACTGTAAAAGACAAAACTTATTTATTTTCTTCTCATAGAACTCTACGAATTTTTTCAGAATTTTTTATCAACTTTTTAGTTCTGCATTTTCTCATTTTTAACAATGTATTGGAAAATATGATATTAAAAAATTCTGAAAATATTCTAAAAAATTTTCAGAAAAAATGCTCTATGAAAAGAAAATTAACAATTGTTGTTTCTTGCAATTTTTTTTGTAAAGTTGATAGTATTTGAATAAAAAATTATTAAAGACTAATTTTTGACAATTTTTAGCAATTATCTTGTTAATTATTGCGAAAATTGCAAAATGATAGATTTTTTCTTCTCAGTTTAATTCATTCTGCCTCTATGCGAAAGGTTTATCATTATTTTCCAAATATTTTGTATACAAAAAGTTATACGTTATACATGAGTACGTATATACATTTGTATACATGCATATATTCTGCAATACGCTCTACTTTTTTGTTAATTTTTTATAATTAAATTTTTATAATCAAATTACTGTTTTCTAAACAACAAAATTAAAACAAACTTTTTAAGACTATTTTTATGAAAGGATTATCATCCATGTTTCTCTTCGATTCGCCATTATGCGATGTTGTCACATTTTTATTAATAGTATCCTAAGTAATAAATATTTCGTAATTTTGAGTCTACAATCGATTCAACAATATTTTATTGAATGTAATTGTCAAGTTTTAAACTTAAATATTCATTATTAACCAGTAAAGCAAGTTATCATGTAAAATGTAACTGGAGTCTTCATCACCTTCTCCTCTACTAAATATTATTAATAAGTTAAAACACATTTTTTTTAAATAACGTTTTAAACATTTGTTTTAAATTGTTTTTTAAAAAAAGCATGTTTAATTTAATCTGATATTAAAAAAAAAAAGTTTTAAACAAAACAATTCTGGAGGTAAGTCGGCGCGCAGTCGAGTAGAAAAGATCGGTCGATTCGTATTTGATCTCGTGCGTTAAATTTGCTAAATTTACATTTTATCAGCAATAAATTGACGTGGAAACCTGATTTTTTAAATCTGGGATAGTTCGATGAGATATAAACAAATAGCTTAACCAAATGTTTCGTAAAGTAATTGTAACCATGAAATTTTTAGTTTTTTTATTTCTTGAATTTTTATTTTTTCGGTTTATTATTAAAAAAAATCACGTTTGAGTGTGGAGTACATGTCTGATTAACAAATTTACGTCATATCTGCAATTAAATTCACAAAAACAATTTTGTACTAATAATTCCATACATTTAATTGTCCAATTGGACATTTTTTATAGCATATTAAATAAAGAAATATAGCTAATATAACTTAAATTTGTTAATCAGTTATGCGTTTCATACTCGAACGTGATTTTTTAGTAATAAATAAATCGAAAAAATAAAAATTCAAAAAAAAATTTCTAAACTAAAAATTTCATGGTTACAATTCGAGATTTTTTAACAGTAAATTCAATTCTTTTTTGATAAATTGATGCCAGACGGAACTCTTAATTTTAAAAACTAGAGCCAGTGATTTTTTGAAAAAAAAATCTTATCTCGGCTCTTAATAATCGGAGGAGTTTTTTTTAAATTCGTAGAAAAATGTCAGATTTCGAGTGCTTCATATGGCTATTTGATATTAACGAAATTATTTCCATTTTTTATACGGAAAAAGGTATCCACTTTTTAAAGTCGTTTTACAATAGTTTAACTGCAAAAAATCATTTTGTTATTAAGTGATAGTGCAATTCTTGAAGAAGAAAAATCACCTCTGTAAATGACTACTCAAAGATGAAGAAATTAAGTTTTTCGCAGACAGATTTTTAGTGAACAAATGGCTTTTTGCAAAAACTAATGAATATTTCAGTCTTGTTCAAGGCTAGATTCGTCGATTACGAGGGCTTCATTTTACGAGAATTTCAAAGCGTTATATTTAAATCTCAATGAACAGAGAGCGAATGAAAAAAAGGCTCTTTTTGGTTTTTAATTTTTTTTCTACTAAACTAATAGATCGATTTTAATGTTTTACGTCTCATTTTGTAGTTTCGAATATCTACATTTTTTTATACCAATTTTTTTTTTCATACAATCAATATCTTTCGTTTTATAAATGAAAAACGTGCTTTTTGCAACTATTCGATTTTTTTTCGCATATTTTCTTCACAAGTCTCGAGTTTCGAACATACACATTTCTTTTCTGATGGCTTTTCGAGACTTTCGTAAAAAGAAAGAATGCTGGTTTATAATTTTTTTCCGGCAAAATTCTGCTTCTATTGAATTATTCTTGCTATTCGAATTTATGAAGGAGAGATATACTAATGTGCATGAAAAATCGTAAACAATTAAATATCTTGTAAATTGTTGCGTTTTATCATAATTTATACTATTTTGGATTAAGAAGATGGGTATACTATTTTTATAATTTATTAAAACTTATATGTTATTTAGAATTCCCCTCGCCTCTTATTGATGTTAGGCTGAGATTGCCGAGAAAGCATTTTTGATCGTTTGAAACAAATGATTAGTGTGAGAAAGAGCTCGTTATCTCGTTCACTTTCGGCGCGCCGTTCGGCGAGCACGCGGACATAGGCTCGTACTTAAGGTTGCGATCTCATGATACGGAAATGGCATAATGCGAAATTGGCGAAGCGCTTGTGATTGGTCGTGGCTTCATTCCGTTCTGCTAAAATGTGTTTTCCTATATTCCATGAAGCGGAATTTCCAGAATGTGCAATTAGTGTTGATTAATCACGAGTCTTTCCATAGATCAGTTTCCATTAGATTAGATCCATCGGAAGCGTTTGTCATTGGCTTGCATTGATTGCGCATCTGCAAGTGTACATCTGTAAGTATATTATATATATTATATGTACGACATTCGTGTTCTGACCTTATTAATCTCCATATGTATCTGGAGACTTAATTAATTACTTTCAGGGTTATATTAAAATTCCATTATCACGGAGAGATTTACTTGGTTGTGTTCCCTTGTGAGATAAGTTTTCTCAGCAAGATATTGTAAATGTAAAACGTATTTTGCGATATATCAAAGGAATTCTAGATCACAGAATTCTATTTAAAAAAACAAAAAACTCGATTAATCACATCGATGAATTGCTTTGTTATGTAGACTTAGATTATGAGAGTGATATAGAATCGTGGATCATGTTATCTATTATTCAAATGGAGTTCCAAATAAGCTGGAGTTCCAAAAGATAATGTATAGTTGCTCTGTCGAGTACTGAAGCAGAGTTTATTGCGACAGATTGTGTAAAAGAATTATTGTATTGTTTGTTTCTTTCATTTAGAGTTTAAAAAAAATTTGTTATAATTTAACAGCTTGAAGAATGTAAGAATATTTTTCTGAGAAAATATCTTAATATAAGTATCAATCAACGAATAAGGGAGAGTGTTAAGGTAATCGTTGTCAATTCCCACATGTCATGAATGTCATGATAATGCGCGAAAATTGAGACTTGATATTTGATGTGCGTTACGAATTTGTCGCTATAGCGTATTTTATCATAGAGCATCCACTATAGATCAAGCTATGTCTTTTCATTTCCACTCTAGATTTAAAAGGCTACAGAGTTTATATAATAGAAGAAATTTATTAAACACGTTATATAAAAAATTCTCGAAATAGTATCCATCATTTATTAACAACAATGCGCAAAAATGCTTGTATACAGTCGAGCTGGAAATAATTTTTGTGCACAAATGAACTGAATGAATGTCGACAAAAATAACGTAGGCAAATGATGCTGTAGGCAATCAATTTGTAGGCAAACGGGGTCCTCCCTTTTATTCGACGTTTTGGAAATGTTCTTAAGACATAGGGTTCTCTTCTGGATGTTTTTAGAATGTCCGTTGAAGATCTATGCTGCATGAATATTATTAATGATTTTTATGAAAAATCGTGTCGAGCTTTTCTTCGTACGATTATTTTTCCATTCGATGTCGAATTTGTACTTCCTTTCCTCGTCGTTAAATATTAATCTAAAACCCTGCGAAAATGGCATTTGCTTCGCAAAATGTCCGCTCTCCCAGGTATTTTTCGGTTCCGACAATTTCTTGGGAACGTATTGTCATTGAATCGATCGATGGCACCAGAGTGGATGGTCGCTCATCGCTCTGGCTGAAAGCTCTTCTTGGCGGGATATCGGGAATCTTTCGGGTGCCCTCAACTCTGCTCCTCTTGCCCAGGTGATGTCACTAACGAGTCTCTTTCTGTAAAATCTATTTCTACGTAGCCAACTTGGGAATCGCGTGGTTTTATGCTCACATCCGAATTCCCTTTGTTTTCCTTATCCATTTCCAGTCTTTTAATAGCCATGCTTCCGCTTGATTCGTCTTGAATGTTATCAGTTCCGACTGCTGGGACGTACGAGACTCTCCTCGGGCTATCTTCTCATCGTAATCATCCGAATAAATATGCATCCTTCACGGCTGCGAAAAAATGGTTGGAATAACCATAATTTAACTATAATTTATAATTATTTTTGGAACAACTATAAATTTATAATTGTTTTGATCATATGAATTATAGTAACACTAAATTATGATTATAACGACCATAATATGTATTCATTCAACTACATTGTATAGTTATCTTACACATAAATCGTATTTATATATTGTAAATTATACTATAAAATGTTGTAACAAACATAATTAAAAGTACGTAGAATCATATTACTATTACTATTAGAATCTATTACTACTAAGATTTGGAAATTGGTAGCAAAGTTAGATGGTTGATACGAAATCGTGACAAATATAACCAAATTATTAATTGTTTTAAACGAAATAATTTGGTAATTGTGACTAAACAATCCCTTTTATGTAATAAAAAAATGTATACGGTTATATCTTAACGAAAAAAATAATTTTTTTGTTATTATTACTTCTTATTTTTCCATTTCAATTCATTATTTACTGTTTTACATATCCTATATTCTATCTTATTAACTGCAATTAATTATTAAAAAAACGCATCGCATTGTCGGTACGATTTGAATCTACGATCTCTAGAACAATAGCCTAATACATTTACGCTGAACCAATTGCACGTTTGTGATCGAGACATTGCCAACATTATTTATAGTTCCTACTGTAATCTTAAATCTTAATTTCAAGCTTCTGTTGCCTATTTAACATTATTAATATTTGAGGAGATTACATGGAAACAAAATAATATGCTGATATTTATTAATATAGTTAGGAAATGATAATGATACAGCGATTGTCTTCAGTGTCGAGAGATCGTCCGACTGTGGCAGGCGTGTTTCGTCTCGCTGCGATCTGAGTGTTGCGTATTTTATTTTTGAGCATGTATGACTCTTGATATAATTCTTATTTCTGTAGTTTTTTTTAAGGAAAATGTTAAATTATTATTTATATAAATTTGGTCAAATATACTATTGCTACACGGAAAAAAATATTTGGTTGAATTAACTGGAATCGTGGTGGAAAATGAACGATCCAGAATTCTAATTAAGTTTACTAGATTTAATTTAGATTGATAGAAAGTTAGATTCTGGTTATTTCAAATAGAATTCTGGTAAATTGGGAATTAGTTATTACAACTAGAATTCTGGTAGATTTTGAAATTGGTTATTTCAATCAGAATTCTGATTTAACCAAAATCTAGTAAACTTAATTAGATTTCTAGATCGTTTATTTGCCACCACAATTTCAATTAATTCAAACAAATCTATTTTTTTTGTGTGTAGTATTGCCAAACATTTAATGCAAATAATTATTTTTACAATTATTTTCTTTTTAATTTTTATAATACGTATAGTAATGTTACGTCCAAACTCCGCATGGAGCTGAGGGAGTAAACGTAATAGGAACCGAATTATTACACCGATTTGGTCGTGTCCAGGGTCCGAATCGCAAAGGAACCGTGGGGAAAGATGCAAATCGGGAGGCACTTTGTTTTGTCCTGTGGCTCCTAACGAGCCGGGGGGTCGAACAGAGGACGAAGTAAAAACCTCAATTCGTGCTCTGCTAAACGAACATGATTAGACATACCTTTTAATTTAAAGGATCCAAACTGTGCCGAGAAAGCGCACTTTAACGCCAGATGTGCCGGTGCGTTCGTATGCCCTGGCTTTCGGTCATGGAACTTAATCCAAATAATCGGGAAGAGGAAAAGTGCAACCGCGGGAGAGCTTACAATAAATACAAGGAAAGGTTTGTACAAATTAACAAACGAGGATTTAATTTAACAGTACTATCGAAATAATATTTGATGATTTTCCTTAGGTATAAAAATACAATTCTTTATTCTGTAATGTATTTGCGTATAGATTTATGTTATGTGAGTGCGTGTGAGTGTATTTTCTGACAGAAAGGAGGAGGGAGACGGAATAAAAAAAAGGAGAAAGATCAAAGGAGGAAGGTAATCGGGGAAAGGGGGGCGAGAGAGGGAACAGAAAAGGGATAGTCGGCTTCTTCGATTCGGATGGCATCAGAGATAGGTATGAAAACATCGTGAAAAATTAATTCGTCAATATTATGGAAAATAAAGGGAATGGGATCGGGAGAAGTATAATCATTAATGATAAGATTGGTGTTGGTAGGCGGAATCGGATAGGAGGGTAATTCACATAAAGGCGAAGGTGTGAGGAGAAAATGGGGGAGAAGTTATCTGGAAGAAGATTAATTGCAAAGTCCTCAAGAACGTGCGGAGAAGAACAGTATGAGATTTCAAATTCTGAAGTGAGTGATAGCAATTCCGGGGTGATTTCTGGTTTGCTCAGCCGGGTATTCTTCACATGTACCAATGTTAGGCGAGCGGACACGGGTTACCGATCAGTGAGGATAACCCGTGTGCGACGGTGGCGGGGAAAAATATTATCACGAGAACGCACAATATTTCTCCCTTTTTAATTTTCTATTACGAAGAAAGGTAAAGAACAATGAAATATGACAAGAAGCGAGACAGAATGAGAAAGATGAAGGGGAAGGGATGAAATGGAGATTTACCATTGGTTGAAGAAGCTCGATAAGAAGGTAGAATAGGGCTTTGACGGCCCTAGGGTTCTAATGATTCGTAGCTGGAGGTTGCGACTAGGTGTCCGAGCTCGATGTCTTTCTCCAATACTACTCTAAATCTGTTAATTTAGATAACAAATGCGCGAATTGAATAAAGTTTTTCTAATTCTGAATAGTCAAGTGTTGGAAAAAGGAAAATCAGAACTTCGGATCGCTACGTCCGTCTCCCAGAGAGAAATCGAAAAAGCATTGAATCCCGCAGAACCGAGCTTTTTGTAGTAATCTTCCTCGATTAACAGCGCATTGATTGCTGGATAGGTTTAGTTAATTAGGTGGTGGAATTCTTGCTTTCTAATTGGAAGAGTGGAAGAGGACATTGAATCGGAATCTGTAGCGTGTGAAAGTGTTATCCTTAATTTTATCTTAAAATCTTAAAATTTATGAGAAAACCGCGCGTGCAGTGCGTCGAAGAAGCGCACGTGCGTCGATACGGGATCACTAAATTCCACTCCCTAAACATTGCGTGTCGTGTCTAGGATCACGGACTCGTGAAAATTGCGACTTGACCCTTAAAGTATCTTGGCGCCGGTCTTACACTTCCAATGACATATTTATTATTACTTTAGCCACAGTATCCGAGGGGCACAAACTTGGTGTTTTTTTGATCCCGCCCCTTATGCACATGTACCAATTTCTAATTTATCTTGGAGCGACATTTACGAGGAGATACTCGTTTTAACAGACTCTTCGTTTTAATTTTTAGTGTAGGAAAAGAAAATTTTTAGTCTTCTCTAGTGCTTCTGTAATGCTCAACTTGTGTGTTATTCGCAATTTTTTATTTCAACAAATTCCAGATTTCCACGATAGAAAAGAGTCGTGGGAGTTCGCTGGATGTAAGAGTAAATTTGATCAATTAAATTTGTAGTTAGAAGTACAGTCAAATGTGCTATTAATATAGCCCACACTATTTGAAAAATGATTGCTTTCCCATTTTTTAAAATATATTTTTTATATATTGTTACCACATGTAAATAGTAAGCAAATGTTGAAAAAATGGTTATATATTCATTATAATTATGATTGCAATTATCACATAAAAATGATTATTTTATTTAGCCTACGTATTTTCATACTTTACTATATTAATATTGAAATTATCACAAATTAGTACAATTTTTGTACGGGTTGATAGAACTATACATATAAGGTTATTGTTACTAACATTATGGCAATAATAATTATAAAAATAATGCTCCTAACCTTAAGTATTTTACCATGCAATTATATCACAAATACGATATACTTTTCTTTCAGTGTGCTCTTGCTAATCCAAGTGTTCTCCCGAGAAGTCCCTGCCATTCATTCTTCTCTTAAAATCGTATAAAGGATCCTCTACATAGAAGTCATAGATGGTCATGGAGTTTTAAGTCATAGGAAACTGATCAATTCTAATCGAGTATTCTCCTTATATTTAATTGATTGATTTCCTACGACTTAAAACTCCATAATCATTTACGATTTCTATGTAGAGGATCTTTAAGTTACGCATATGTTCACTAAGTTTATTTGCTCATTCATCAGTGTCAACATAACTCAAGGAGCGTTCTTTCGCTCGCTTATAAGTATCGACAAAGCTCAAGGAGCGATCTCTGCCAATATCTAACTCATCTGTAATCAAATATTCAATATTATTAAAATAGTCTGCATAAATAGAGTGTCTGTAAGAATGTTTTACATACCTTGTCTTTGTAAATGTCCTTTCTCGTTCTTCACTGAGGAGAACTTTCTAAGGAGTTGCTATTTGGAAGTCCATTGTGATCTGCGTCCTTGCTAAAATTATAAGTAGGAAATTTTTCGTTTTAATTTAAAACTAAATTTAAAAAATTATAACTAAAAAAAAATTGTAACGTAAAAATAATTGAGCTATGTTTATCTTTAATTCGAAGTAAAATGAATGATTGATGTGAACACTCGCAAATTAAGTTGAACACAGCCCGAATATTAGACTAATCACAACGCGCGACATCGGCCAAGCGAGATTAGATTATCCGATATTGTCTCATAATAATATAAATTGTTTATACTTTATTATATTTGTTAAATGATGATATTTTTATTATATCTATATAATTTCGTTATTAGTTTAGCTGGTTGTAATTGAAATACAAAATGAATAACACAGTTACCAATTGAAGTAGTGCAGGTAACGTAGAAGATTCATAATCCAGAGGTCCCATTAAGATGCGTTTTTTAATATCAATTTAAAGTAGTTAATTTTAAGTATAATTATTATAAATGTCTTAGGAAAATTTATAACCCCCTTAAAGATGAACGTTTCTTTTTTCGAATATTAAACTATGTCAGCTCCAATCCATTTCATAAAGTTATCATGTCTTTGCTCGTATTCGCGGCCGTTTTTCTCGCAATGCATGGCTCAAACGAATCAATTGTAGCCGATACCGATCGTCCGTAATGGAATCGTCAGGTTTCAGCAGCTCATAGTAACAAGACCCTTTTGGTTCTATCAGATACAGAGCATGATATTCGAACCATGAATGTTTGGATGTTGATGTTGAGGTCGATGGTAACGATTGACCGGGCTTAGTGTAGTATTTTTTCTTCTTGGGGTTGTCGTAGAATATCCACTTCTCATTTCCAGTCACAATCCGATGCAAAAAAATCTTTTCTGTTGTCTGAATGAGCTGTTCGCAAGTGAAAAATCGCTTTTCAACGTCTCTCGGTTTCAGTTCATAAGACAACCAATTTCCTTGTTTTTGAATCATTCTCATGGCTCTCAATCGTACAGAAACGGCTTGTTGAGTTATCCCCAATGATTCTGCAAGCTCCTCTTGCGTTTGACTCTGTGTTTGATCTTTTTCGAGTAATGCCTCTAATTCTTTGTCTTCGAATTTTTTTGGCTGTCCAGAACGAGGCTTGTCTTCAACGCTGAAATCTCCATCCTTGAAACGTCGAAACCATTCCCTACATGATTTATCAGTTGGAGCAGTGTCATAAACTTCGACAAGCATTTCGATGGGCTTCAGCCGTACTTTTCTTCTAATTAAAGCAGAAAATCAAAACCTCCCGCAAATGCTTGGTTAACACAAAATTCGACACAACATTTCAAACACAGTAAAAATCAAGGTTTTTGTATGAAACTCAAAGCGATATAAACTGAATATTATTAGATGTTTAATCTTTCTGAAACCGTAAAAATCAGCTGTCACTATGAACTATTCACAACAGCTGGAGCCACCTTTAGGGAAACGAACCGATCTAATTTGTACTCCCAATAGATTGAGAAACTGCATTTCGCATTCAGAATATTGAATTGAGCAGTATTTACGTTTCACAGAAATTATTGAATTTAACTAATAATTGATTAATAATTGAATTAAAAAATTATACTTTCTATTCATAATTCTGAATTGAGTAATATTTACGATGCATAGAAAACGCTAATATTATTTTTAAATTGAAAGGCATAGAGGTATGCTCCATGCAATTCCGATAAATGAAAAATGCATTCAGAATTGAAAAGGATTTATTTTAACATTCATGAATCCGTATTTCTGAAACTCTGAATCCATTTTAATCCAATTCATTCTCATTTGGAATGCTCTTTTGCCATTTATCTTTCCAGAATCTCTTGGTCGCTGATTGTTGCCCGAAGTACGTTCTTTAGTAATGGCATCCACTTTGAAGTGTCCAATTTGCTGGTGACGCTGATTTTTGTGTCGACGTTCCTTCACTCGACGCTCCATATTCCTAACAAATGAGAATGGATTGAAATGAATTGAAGTAGATTCAGATTTTCAGAAATATTGATTCACAAATGTTAAAATGAATGCTTTTCAATCATGAATGCATTTTTATTCATTTATAGGAATTACATAGAGTATATCTCTATGCCTATCAATCTAAAAATAATATTAGCTTTTTCTGTGTATTGTGAATACTGTTCAATTCAAAATTTTGAATAGCAGTTTTTCAATCCAATTGTATCCAATTGAATCTAATTGAATCCAATTGAATCCAAAAAAAAGTATTCGCTATTTAAAATACATTCAGATAGAAAAAAATTTCAATCCATTTTAATCCATTCGTTTGTTGGATTTCTTCGGGCAATCCACGTCCATGCTGCGGTTACGCTAACTTCGTCGAGATAATCTTCATAATTGCCCGTTGTCCACCGAGCCTTTCCTAAAGTTTGAGCGAACGCATTCATTCTTCGAGAGATATTGCTCGCGCTTGGGATAATATGCTTTTAAATGCTTTTAAAGTTTTAAATAATATTTTAAAACTAATATTTTTTGTGACTTTGAGTGACAGGGAATTTAACTGTTTCACTCGTAAAGAGAATAAAACTTTTCAACATTTCATATAATATATCTTTTAATTATGTCTTTATGTCTCTTTTATAGCTTGTATATTTTATATTTATAATTCTGATTGTAATATATGAATTTTTTATGTATGTTACCTATTTTTTATAATAATATTACGAGCCAAAATCAAGTTTTACATATTTAATCCATGTCGAAAATGGAAAATTATATAAAATATCTAATAAGGGAATCATATGAAGTGTTAAATTCTGATTTTAATGAAACTTTGTATACCCCAGATAGCCAAGAGATTTAGCATATGGAATAAATTGATGCACTGCATGTATTGTTTTCAACTTATTGAATTTGCTGTCATTGAAAATGTGAACTGAGTTAGCATCAAGAGGAGGCAAATAAATTTCATGAGTTTAAGAAATTGTAAGAGTATATATTGAGAAATAAACTCGTCGTTAATAGCAAACTGACGACACGCCATGCACGTATGATGACAACTTGCCAGCAATTTTTTGAATTCTAAGGAAGACTTTACGTGACATCAGAACAATAGACAGTTTGGAAACATTTTTAGTTTGGTGAAATTGAATGTGGAATAAGTGACAACAAAATAGCAACAGATTGCCCTTGTTGGCTGTCTGGAACATCACTTATTATATAGCCCATATAGCACAACAGCGCTTGTAAAGCGCTAAAAAGCGATTATATGCTTTTTTTTGATGCTTTGTAAGTGCTGCTATTTGGGAGTTAAAACGTGGGTTTTAGCTTTTTTTATTATATTTTTAAAATTATTTGATATATCAAAAAATATGTTTTATGTAAAAGTACAATAAAATTATCTCTATTCATTTTACATCAATAATATTTTAATAAACTAAAATTTATTTTATAAAATTTTTTTTAATTAAAACAATTTTTTTATTTTTCAAAAACAATATTGACGGAGATGATAAGATATAACGGGAAAAACTGAAAACCGTTTTACCACATAAGAGGTGATTTCATCCTTTCAAACCATTTTTCCATTGCAATAGACATTTTCTAAATTAATAATTTATATAACCTATATGTATACAAAGTTTTATTAAAATTAGAATTTATCACTTCATGTGATTTCCTTATAAGGGCAAATGTGAGATTATTAAGATCTCTCATTATAACAAAAAAATTTAAATAATTAAGTTAATTAATTTCTTTATTGTATAAAGGAGGATAAGAAATGGAGGAAAGAAGGAATATAAACCATTTAATAAACTCCTAATAATAATTTTTTATTGAATAATTCAATTTTTTCGATAATTGAATATTATAAAATACACGCAATGTATTATCGATAATTTTAATATTTCTGCTAATAAATACAAAGATAAAATAAAGAGAGTTGAGATTTTTATTTCAACTGAATAAAGATATGTGTTATCGCATTATATAAATATAAAGGCAACATTCATACTACTGTAGATTGCAAAATCGAACTTCATTCAACAAGATCAGCGTTGATAAGGAAGCACTTGTCAGAGTTACCTAAGTAAGATGGAGCTTCGCGTAATCCGATATGTGGAGGATTCCATGCTCCGCGGATGTGACATGCAAGTTGGCGCATGCGCGTGGATTAATTTTAGAATTATGTAGCTCGGCTATTTGAGTGCTGCATGCGGCCGCGGGATCGCCACTAGTTTTTAGCTTTCCAAACCAGAATTCATTTCCTGCAAAAACAACATTGTCTTGAAGAGAAAGATGTTGATAAAGATATCTCATAAGTAAATCTCAGAGAACGTCGGACACTGATTTTTCTCAAACTTTTATAATTATTTCTTAATTATTTCTCAAAAAGTATGAAAAAAATCTGTCATTAATTAAAAAATTTTATTAAAAGAAATTCTTTTGTATTTGATATTGTTTGTAAAGCAGTATTTTTTCTTAAGAATAAATTTATACTCAATTTTTTAAAGCTCGACACACATATAGAAAACCAAAATAATAATTAATAGTAAAAAAACGGTTCCACTGGCAAAAAATATATACTGCTTTAAACATGTGTAAAATCGGATATTTATAAAAAAAAAATTTTTTTTAATGAAAGACTCAATTTAAACTAAAACAGATTTCTTCATTTTTGACAAAAATAGCTATAAAAACTTTGAAAAAATCGGCGTCTGACATCACCTGAAGTTTATATTAGTATAATTGACATTAAATAAACGAATACTTATTTTTAGATAAATAAATAAATATTGGAATAAATAATTTAAACCTGGTAACGTATTTCCATCGCTAGCATAAGTTACAATGAAGAGTTTACTACTCCGAGTCTTCGGCTCGGAATAGTCTGTTATGTGGTTCTCTCAAAGCAAAATGTATTTTTATAACTAAAAATAATCATTGTGATGTATAAAAGTTGTAAGCATATTTATATTTATCCGTTTATTAAATACTAACTACCCAGATAATCGCCGTTTCCCGCACTACCGCATTTCTGTTGCCGGAAATAAGCAAACATAACATCAGAAACGTATTTGAGCTTCTTGTTCATTTTTTTTATGGTGATCTCGAATGTTTTCAGGAAGTAGACTTCCTGATCTTCAATTATTTTCCAGACACCTGACCAATAATTATTAATTAATAAATAATAATTATTAATTAATAAATAAAGAGAACAATATGAAAAATAATTTTAATAAAATTTGTTGTATATAATATTTAAGTTTTTAGTTTTATACTTATAACTTAACATTATAACAGTTAATTTTAATCTCATACGCTTTAATAATAAAAGCTTCATACTAACCGAGACCAAAACCAACCACGTGTAAGAAAGCGGTGCTATTTTGCTTCTCAGCGTGGCTGTTTGCTTCGAGCAGTATTATCTCTATAAAGCAGGGTTCTCATATAATTTTTGATATCGAAGATTAATTGTTTGCCCAATGATATATACCGCCTGTTCTCTTTCGAAACATATTTCATATGTTTCATCGTAGAATGGGTGATAATCCTCGCCATAAAATTTGGTCCATAAAACACGCATCCCGCATTTTTTTTCAAATGTGCCATCTATCGCGGATCCGTATCTATTTCACATAGATTGATTCTTTCAAAAAAGTTTTATTTGTATACTGCAAAAGAACTAGAGAGTGTACATTACAATGTAATTTAATTCAGTTATTAATCTATTATTATCTTACCACAAATACAAATTGCATATGCAATAAATTTTGATAGAAACGATGCATGGACACATCTTATTAATTAAAATCTTTATTATTAGCAAGAGAAAGAATTAAAAAAATAATTAACTATAGATATTATTGAAACATTGATGTTTCCATATGCGATACAATGTTTCTTCTCGGATATATATATATATATAT
>NW_017259348.1:257867-270399 GCF_001594045.1 Atta colombica
ACAATTCCAATGACTATATTTATGAAACTTATAAAACTTTTTTTCTGTGTATCGCTCAATAAATTTATATTCAATTAACAATTATTACGAAAAATTACTGCTTACCCATTATCTGTATTGTTCTGTTGTGGTGTAACGGCAATATCTTGATACTCCATATATCGGGGTTTTTTGAATCTACATGACAAATTAAGTGATACGAATGACTTAAATTTAATGATAGCAACTTTACAACGACAAATTCTAATATCTACAAAAGACAGTATTAAATAATAAAAATAAATAATAAAAATAAAAAAGTAAAAATGACTAATTGTTTATAATTTCAACAATTTTTTAACGGCGAAATTTTACAGTTATAAATAATCGCATGCAACCGAGATAAAAATAGAATATGCATCTACAGGCTCGACAGCATTGTTACGGAGAGTTTGCACGTATAAAAATATTCCTAAAGAAGGAGGGATTAAATAAATGAATATGACCTTGTGCCTACGACACTCATAATAATCCCTCTAGGTTGAATGGCGTCTGGATCAGAGCTCACGATACCTCTATTATTTCGCGAACCGTTTATGAACTCCGTATGAGACGACACCCATCATTGCCGACAGTTTAATCTCATCATAGCTCAAGCATTTTGTTAGGACCTATTCATGAGATTTTAAAGCATTGACGTCAAAGAAGGTGACATACGAGAGAATGTGATGCTATGAAACTTTATCTTGTTTTTAACATCCAATAAACTTCCAATATCGATAAATGATTAATGTATATAACATTACATTAATCTTAATTTCAATTTAATAGCTCATAGCTATACTATAAATTTAGATTTAAGTAAAAGATTTAAAGTAAAAGAGAAGAATAAGAATAGAAATTTTTATGGAAATAAAAAAAATTGAAAAACACTTCTCCAGTTCGTTATATTATTTAAATATATATGTAACTACTTTTGTGATAATATAAAAAGAACAATTTAAAAGATAATTTAACCATAATAATTATTTTTTATAAAGTATATTGCTTGATTAAGACGGCGCCATGTATTTACCAGTGGTTCCTTCTCCTGATCGGAGCCAACACTCTCCCAGGCACCGAATCCTCTCTTGTTATCAAGTAATTTCCATCGATCTTTAGCTCCATAAAAAGAGGCCACTCTCTTATCCAGTAGGCGATGGATGAATTGGAGGTCCATGTCCGCATACATGACTTTCTCAACAGAGCTATGATATAATTGTTTATGTTTCAACCATTGCGCAATCAAGGGCAACATCGCCGTGTATCAGTGGATATACTGAATTTGCATTTAACTAAAAAATGTCATCAAAGATCATCAAATATGTATTAAATTAGTCGATATTATTAAACATTAAAATAAAAAAAAAACATTTGAGATTCGAGGACAGAATTATAATCTTTAAACTATATATTCTATAACTATATATTCTAAACTATATATTCTTGTAAAGAAAATTTCTAAAGATTTCTAAACGAAACAAATAAATTTTTGATAATAAAAATTTCAAACGATTTCTCTCTTAAATATTTAACAAATATTTTAAAAAAGTATCAATTAAAATAGAAATATTATTTAATTAAGCATTCGTTCCTTTTGTTTGACCATGTATACTAATCACTCAAGCAAATAACTTATTTTATACAAACCTCAATAAAATCCGTGCTAATTCCCTTGTCCTTCAAAGCAGCACATTTTACAGTATTAATTGGAAACTTCAAAGGGAATGCATTGCTTCGTTTGATTAGCTCCATCACGCTGATTGGTGGCGATACGGAGATATTGAGGCACTTCCTCAATAACTCCTTTGTATCATCATCGAAGGGCATGCCATTGGACGAACCCAGCGTGTCCCATGAGTTCTCTGGCGAATCTTTCGCTAGCATCTGTTGTAGTATCTTTTCTGCAGCTCGATTATTTTGTGAAAGGACGCGAAGATATGCAAACTAATTTCCAAAATGTAAAATATATCATTGGAATTAATTTTTCAATTTAATAAAGTAAGTAAAAATTCCAATAAAAAACACTTTGATGTTGAATAGAAAATTTCCCAGTAAAAAAAGGGTACATAATAAACATTTAGCATGTTTCCTTGAAAAATTAAGCCTATTCTATAATGTACTCTTTGTTTCCTGTTTCTTGTTTTTTACCTTTTGTTTTTTTTTCCTTTGCAACTGTTTTATCGATAATTGTATTTCTTGCTATGTATTTCTTGTTTCTTTTGAAGTTCGTTAATCTCAGACGATATAAGACAAAAAACCGGAAGAAGCAAAAAGACAAAATATAAAAAATAGCAGAAAACAGAAAACAAAAAGCACATAGAATAGACTTTACTGTAGAAAATTCTTGCATGTTATGTTTTCCGCATGTTGCGTCATTCATGGAAAAATTTCAACATATCTATCGCGACAATAAATGAGAAAGCAATTAGATAAGTCACGTTCGAAGAACGTGAGTCATTTTGTCTTTGTTTTATGTCTAACAGTATAAAAATAGAATAATACAATAATGCTGACAGCTTGCTCTCCGAATGCGTCATTATATTTATATTCAGAAATTTTTGTTAAAAAAGTATAAGCTAATAATTTGTTTATCTGCTAAAATATTTTAAAATTTGTTACTGCGATATTGAGCAACTTTACGCTCGTGCGGATCATATCACCGATGAAGTAAAGAGCTACGAAATCAATTCTAAGAAAAATTTTGCAAAATAGTAAATCGTCGCGTCGTTATATTAATAACGTTATATTAATATTAATAACCTCCGGCTGATTACAGCAAAGACACCGATCGCTTTGACACTTGAGCATAAAATCTATTAAATAACGTAAAATGCATCATCTTAGCGAGCGGCTTGATGTTCATTCTTTTCGTGGGCACGAGCACATGCATAAACACATGGATATATACATACATGAACAGAGCCGTGTTAACAAAATTTATGCCCAAAGACTTGGTGATCTCTAAGCGCTCTCTTCGTAGGGCACTACTTCCATGATTATTTTTTTTTTTGGAAGGGGGGGAGGGTAACATCGCAATTTTCTATGACAGAACCGGTAGTGTCGGCGTTGTGAAGATCACTTTTCAAAAGTAACGTGTAATGGTATCGACTTCTTTTTTAAAACCGATTATGCCAACCCTTTATTATTGCTCATGAACACAATATTGTTATGTCATTACTATATCATTCTTACAAAACTGCAGGACTACTCGATTACGCTTAACAAGTTTCATTATCGTTATAATGCCATTCCATAATAAAAAACCATAATAAAAAAAAACTTTACGGAGGACGTTACACACAACAATAACGAAACTTGCATTAAAAGTTACAGAATAGATCTACTAACAAGCCTAGAATTTTTATCTATTCAACTACTACAATATTTACATACGATATATTTACACGAACAGAGACAATCATTATTATAAAACAGTTCTGTTTAACTTTGAATTTTTATAATATATTTTTGATATTTATCTTTAAAAATGACCACATATAAAAAAAAAGTGACTAAAATTGATCAGGTTGTGATGATGATGATGATGATGGTGATGATAGGAGAACAGATGGACTACCAAAGTGAATTACAATTAAAATTGGATAAGACGCATTATTGATTGATACGTTTGAATAAATGAGTTT
Source organism: Atta colombica (assembly GCF_001594045.1). Lineage (NCBI taxonomy): Eukaryota > Metazoa > Arthropoda > Insecta > Hymenoptera > Formicidae > Atta > Atta colombica. Next base: position 261,533 of record NW_017259348.1, read on the forward strand.
CTTGTAAATGATACAATTGCTACAGTTATATCACTTGTGCAGAATACAACTACTGATTGTATAGAAAAGATAAAAGTTTTTACCATCTGGTTTAGAGTATTTCGTTGAAAGAGTAAGTATTAATTTTATACACAACGTTGTTGTGTATAAAACGTTGTCGATGTTATCAAATATAACACTGTGTAGCACTAAACAACACTGTAAATGATCGAGGGACGAGTCACGCTTATAAAAATCAAATGAAAAAATGAATCGAATCAAATCGCAATAGGCAAGTGAGTCACCATGAACACAGGAAAGAACACGGAACGAAGCATAAATTTGTACTTTAGAGGGGAATGAAGCTGTCTCGCGGAGGAAGAACTTTAGTCACGTGGTACATTTAGTGTCGCATTAATGCTTCTAATAGTTCTAGCATAAATGCGCGAAATTGAAAACTTATGTATGTAGCTTATTTGCAATTATAAATAATTTTATGATAAATATTTTTAAAATAAACAGAAAAACAGAGAGAAAGAGAGAGAATATTTTATTTATAAACCATTATATTGATGTTGAAGTATTAATGTCTTATATAAATATATACCTCGATCATCAAGATTTGAAATTAAAAAATACAAAATATTTAGAATTTAGAATCTGTAAATATGAATCTGTAAATATCTAATGTTTTTATTTGTATATATTTAATTTTTTAATTGTGTAATAAATTTAATAAATTTTGCAATTTTACTAATTGAGATGTATAAATCAATGAAACATTCTATTTATTCTATTTATTCTATTTAAGCATTAAACTGAAAAATTATCTTCACTTATCTACGTGAGAATATGATTTAATGAATTTTATTACAGCATATAACTTGTCGCTGCGTAAATAAATTTTGTTTACAGTTTTGTAATCAAATAAATTTTATTATAGCTAATACTGAAATATATATATATACATATCGTGTGCGTACATACAATTTACTGATCTTCGAATAAAATTAATTAATTTATTAATTATTAAATAATTATTAATTATTAATTTATTTATTAAACACATGTCGCATTCTTATCGACATATTTACAGCTTGTTCCGTAATAAAATGTAATCGTATTTTAATATATTTATTACATACATATTTATTAAACGTAATAAATGAACAATATGGTTATCCAACGCACTTTATCAGATGTATGACTTTCTAAATTTATAAATAATTTGCTTTTAATGAGACTGTTTAAAACTTTAATTGTTAAGTAGGAAATGATAAATTGTTTATTCATATATTTCCCACCACTTTCACATAATGCATTTCTAATAATTTTTTCACATGTATGACAAATTGTTATTACATCATTAGATGAGTATGTTAATCTATCTTTATAAGCAATTAAACTGTCGCTATATATGATTTTATTTGATTTCAATGTTTCTATACAATGATTGCATAAAATAGTTTTTTGTAATTGCACGACAACATATCTAGCGATATAGGGTACGGTTAACGCGATGCTGCAAACGCTTTGAAGCATTTTTTAACTGGTCAGTTTGTAAAATTCTTTCTTCTAATTGGTTCATCAAATGCTTCAAAGCATTTGTAGTGAGACTTTGACCACAGCTATACATTGTCACTTGGCTTGCAAATTCAGATAAATGTGTTAAATCTAGTGTATCATAATCGTTTATGGCATTATCCGTTACAACTCTATCATCTAACCAATTTAATCCACTTGATTATTAAATAACATCTTTTGAATTAATATTTTTATTAAAAATATTTTTATTAAAAGATGATACATGTAGAATAGAAATCTCTTCTAAGCTTTATTTCCAATCGAAACATTTCTTAATTCACAATGTACTAATATCTTTTTCATCGCAGCTTGAAATTGCCGAGCTGTTAGGTTATTACTGCTATCTCCCTTTGATATAATGCAATGAAACAGAAGCTCAACGTGATCCTGTTTTTATTGATCCTGATTTAATTTATAGAATGGAATTGTCCCATTTTATTTTAGAATTTACCCCTACGTCTCGCATTTATTTAATTTTTCAATTTTCAAACATTGTTATCGAGACTTGGTTAAGTGGCGTGAGTAAGAGTGCAAGCGTTGCGAAGAGTGTGTGAGAAGAACAGCGAATAATAGGCGAGTATTTATTTGCGAATAATTAGATTAGGACGTGTGATTCCACCAAAAATAAGAAAACCGAGAGAGTGGAGGGAGAGGTAGGCGATAGATAATCTAATAGATAATAGAAGATAGGCGAGAGAGCGTGGCGAAAGAGGTTATGGCAGGAAAGGAGCCAGTGGGGGGACAGGTAGAGGAACCAAAGCGAAACAGGAAGCGAGATAAAAAAAGCTAACTGAGGAAAAAAAGGAACTTCGAATACTAGGGAAAAAGGTGGATAGGATGAAAGAAGAATTGTAAGAAATTGCAGAGACGAGGATAGAAGATATGAGAAAGAAAATATAGAGCTGGCTAGAAAGAGAAATTAAAGAGATAAAAAAGGAAATATACAGTTGCGTGGAAAGAAAAATAAAAAATCTGAAGGAAGAATGGATGAAGCAAATGGAAGAAGCAGAAGTTAGAGTAAGGGAATTAATAGAGAGTTGGAGGTTAAAGCAATTAGAGGGAGAGGTTACGGAAAGAACAGAGAGCAATAGGAGAGAAGAGAGTGAATAGGAAGAGGCCAGGAATGGTAAGTGACAGAGGAAGGTACAGCACGTATATAGGGGCAGGGTTGACTATTAATGAGGGGAGGAGGGCTGAGTTAAGAGAGGTCAATACACTGAAAAGATCAGTAAATAGCGAAAGAGAGGAAAGGAGACTGAACTTTGTCATAAAAGGGATAAATATAGAATCAAAACGTAGGGAAAAGGGGCAGAGAAGAAGAGAAGTATGGGTAAAAGAATGGATAAAAGAAAGGTTAGAGGTTGAATGTAATATAGTTGCGGTTAGAAAGAGTGGTAGTGTATATGCAGTTAAAGTAGAGGGAGAAGAAAAAAAAGAAAACCATGGAAAATAAGTATAAATTAAAAGGGCAGAGAATATTTATAGAAAATGACTTAAGCTGGGGGAAAGGAAAATTCAAGGAAAAATGACTAGATGCGCAAAGGAGCAAAGAGGCAAGGGAAAGGAGGTAAAAGTAGGATTAGGAAGACTGAGAATGGAAGGAGTGTGGAAGGGATGGATAGAAAAAGAAGAAGTGGAGAGAAATAAAAGAAATGTAGGAGAGAACGAGGGGGAATAATAATGCTAGGAATGGAGTGAAGAAGAATTTCGGCTGAGCCAAGAAGGAGAGATAAAAGAGAAGGAGAGAAAAACAAGGATCAAAAAGGAAATAGGTAAAAGAGGGGATAACAACAAAAGAAAGAGAAAAAGAAAATATATAAGGGAAAAGGTAAGAAGGAATGGAAAAATAAAGGAAAATAGAGTATATAGGAGTAAGGAGAGAAGGAATAAGGATAATAAAAGGAAAGGGGAAAGGGATATGTTTTGGAATTGTGCAGAGATATGGAATAAAGATATAGATTTTTAGAGATATATGAAAAATTTTGACTTTATCAGCCTATGTGAAACATGGATAGAGGAAAAGGATTGGAAGAGTTTAAAGGGTTTATTGTCAAGAAGAGTTTATTGTCAAGAACACATACCAATGGTATCATTTGCAAGAAGGAAAGAGAGGCGAGGTATGGCTAATGGCGATAATTTTATAATAGAGAAAAGAAATGACTGGAAGCTCAAGAAGATAGGCTAATACAAAAGGAGGGAGAAGGTATAATAAGTACGGATTTAGTAATAAATAAGAAAAGAATAGAGTTATCTCAATTTATGGAGAACAAGAGGGAAAAATTTGGAGGAAAAGATGGAAGGATGTATAAGGGAAGGAGAAGGAAATTTAATCGTAGGAAAGGATCTAAATATAAGAATAGGGGAACTAGGAAGAATGGAAATAGAGGGAGAAGTGGTGGAGAGATGTAGCAAAATTATAGGAAATAGAGATAGGAACTTTATGGAATGAGTAAGAGATAAAGATTTATACATTGTAAATGTATAAATTATATATGCTTCCCGGAGAAGCACCCCGGGGGGGACTGGGAGGGTAATTATATGTATATAGGAGCGAGGGGTAGTTCGATTATAGATTACGTAATGATTAATGAAGATGTAAAGGATAGGATTATAGATTTTAAAATGGATGTAAGAATGGACTCGGATCACCGTTATGCCTGAAGATCAGGGACTAGGAAGAAGAAGAAGAGAATCCAACTACAGAAACAGAACGAATGTGGAAAGAAGAAATAATAGGAATATGGAGGCAATTGAAAGATATCAGAACGCAATAGAGGAAGAGGAGCGAAAAAAAGAAAAGACATAGGAAGGGAAAAATATCGAAGAAAGCTGGGAAGAAATTAAACAAAATAGTGTATGAAATAGCACTGATAAAGAAGAAGGTAAAAAAGAAGGAGTTAGAATTGACAGGAAAAGAAGATAAGGAGTTAAAACTGATGGGAGAAGAGCTACCAAAAGAAAGAGGGAAGTAAAAAAGACTGGAGATAGAAGAAAGGAAAAATAAGAAGGAAAGACTATTTATAAGAGAAAAGGAGATTTAAGGAATTGCTGAAGAAGAAACAAAGAGAAAAAAGAGAAGAAGAGAAGGAATTAAGGCATTTGAAAAGAAAAATGGATATATGAAAATATATTAATAAGAAAAGGGGCAGAAAGAGATTGAAAATAGCATAAATAAAGAGCAATGGAGAAATCATTTTAAGAAACTACTGGATAGCGAAGAAGCTGATGGAGAGGAAAGGGAAGTGGAGGAAAGCACAGAATTGGAAGAAGAAGAAGAATTGAAGGAAGATGAGATAAAGAAGGCACTAAGAAAAATGAAACTTAGAAAAGCTATTGACATCGAGATAGAAGACAATGGAAAAGGCTATGGACGAAGCTAGTATCTTTAATGAAGATGGTATGGAGAAAAGGCAAGATTCCGGAAGATTGGAAGAAAAGCATAGTAGTTCTTACATAAGAAGAGGGACCAAAAAAAAGCAACAAATTATAGAGGGATATTATTGCTATGCACAGCGTACAAATTGTATGCAGAGGTGCTGAAAAATAGATTAGGGAAAGAGACAGAGGAGAAAAGAATGATCCCAGAAACTCAAGGTTTCAGAAGAGGAAGATCGACGATTGATAATATCTTCGTGATAATCCACATCATACAGAGGGAAGGAAGCAAGAAAGGACAAGATGGGAAAATGTTCATGATGTTTGCGGATCTGAAGGCTGCCTTTGACAAGATGATAGAGGCAAATTATGGGACTGCTTGAGAGAGAAAGGAATAAGAAAGAGCTTGATTAGAAGAATTGAGAAGACCTACGAGGGAACAGAAGTAACGAAGCTAGGAAATACTGAAAGTTTTGTAAGAAGAGAGGCATAAGGCAGGGATGTGTGATGAGTCCACTTTTCAATTTGTACATCGCGAACTTAGACGAAAAATTTAGAGGCAGAGGTATCGGAGGAATAGGTATAGATAAACAAAGGATTTGAAATCTTGCGTATGCGGATGATATAGTTCTATTGGCAAAAAATAGAGAAGCCTGCAGGATATGATAGGAAGTTTTAGGAAATTTTGGAGGAAAAGAAATTAGAGTTATGTATAGAAAAAAACTAAGGTATTGATATGTAATAGGAGAGAAAGAGAGAAAATGGAAATGGAATAAAAAAGAGATAAAAGAGGTGCAGGAATTTAAGTATCTAGGCTTTACTTTGAATAGATGGGGCAAAAAGATCACATTAAGGAATTAAGTAGAAAGGGTAAGATGGCAAGAAAAGTATGGAGTTTAGAGAGAAGATGTGCAGGAACGATTTAGGAGAAGATGGATCTTATTCAAATATTTAGCAAAGTGTTATGGAGTAGAAATATGAGGTTGGGAGGAGAAAGAGGAATTAGAAAAGATTATGGTGGATTATATAAGATGGATGTTTAGTTTGTACATCATTTTTGCACACCAAGATATTTAATTATGAAGAAGCTTCTTATGGATAAGCTCAGAGGGATGGGGAATAAGAGGAAGGAGATTTGAACATAAAATAAATTCAGGAAGGGTAGGAAATTTGATAAACGCGAGTTGGGAAGAATGATTGAGAAATATATATGGAAAGAAGAAGGTATTACAACGGATGAGATATAGAAGCAAGAGAAGTGATATATGGGGAGGAAGGTTTTGAGAATCAATTAATAAATAAAGAAAAAGAGGTGCAAAGATAGTGGGAGGACGGTAAAATCCAAAAGGCAAGATAAAACGAAAGATATAAGGAAATAGAGACAAATGACAGGATCCCAGAGTACTTGAGGAAAGAAAATTTAGGGAAAAGGAAAAGAGGAAAAGAGGAGAAAGCCTCGTTTAAATTAAAGTGTGGGAACTTAGAGATAGATAATAAATACTGAGTAGAAGAGCATAGGAAAAAGTATTCTGTAGCAAGGGAAAAAATAATTTAAAACACTACTTAGAGGAATGTCGGAAATAAGAGAAAGGTTTACTAAATTAGGAAAAGATAAGGAAGAGAACTTAAAGAAACTGTGTGATGAGGAGTTAGAGATGAAACGGGAAATAATAAGAAAATTATGGAAAGAGAGGAAGATAGTGAAAAGAATGGAATCAAAAGAGGACAGGGAGGAAATAGGTAGAGGGAAAGTATGGAGGGAAAAGAAAAGTAAGGTGAACTAAGAAGTCAGTAAGTAAGAAATAAATATGTGATAATAATAATAGATGGTGATAAGTTCTATGATATAGAAATAACGTATATATGTAGGTTTTGAGAGTATATTAGAAGTAGATATAACAAAGAGAAAAAAGCGTATAAAGCGAAAAGAAATAAAACGAAATAATGTAGGTAAAGAAGCGAAGTCAGAGAGTTTAACCAGAAAAGTAGGGAAGTAAAGAGATAAGCAAAAATTTTTTTTTTTAATTTTTATAATAATATATGTGCGACAGCTTGCGGACGAGGTATGAATGTATGAGTTAAGAATTTTATGTAAATCAAGTTCCCTTCTTGGCTGTAAATACGCTGAAGTGTAATAAATTCTATTCTACATTGTTTTTCCTCAGTAAGTCGAGAATTCCTTTTAAAAAAATAATTCGTGATTCCATTCGTCAAATCTTTTGTTGCAAAATTTTTATCTTTTTTGTATAAATACTGATCGTATTCCGTAGTTTTTTCCAAAGAGATTCTTTTTTAGGAGAATTGTTTCCTCTTTGGTGATATATTTGCCGACTGATCAACAATTCAAAAATTTTAATGGTGATATGTAAAAACTTTTAATTTTAGAAAATTAGTATATATATTATTTAATAAAATTAAATCTTCCTTACAATGATTATATCCAGGAATAGGAGACAAAGCTCTATCTATTTTAGTAGTTGTATTAGAATTTAAAGTAATAACTGTATCACAATTTGAAATATCTATATATTCTAAATAAGTAGATAAAAGGAATATATATAAAGAAACATGTAAATATAAAAGAAAAATATTTAAAGAAACAAGGTAAATTATATAATGTTATAAATTATATACGATGTATAAACTAGGATTATAACGCTATTATCAAAATGAAAGTAATGTTATTTCCCAATTCTGATAATACTATTTGATACATATATGGCAACATATTTGATTTTAATCTCCTTGTATCAGATGAAAAATCAAATGAATTTTCATTAAAACGTGTAGAACAAATTTACCAACTGGGATTGATTCCGCATTCAGCTCCAATATTTTTAACCACAGATTTTTAACTTTCTCATTCTTTGAAAATCTATAAATTAAATAATTAGATAATATTATACCATTTTGATAATACAATATAATTTTAATATACGCAAACAGAGTATGAATTTTTCTAGTGATATGATATAGTGATATGATATATTTCTTTCTTGTTTACGTTATCTTAATATTGTCCTAATATTGAATTAAGCCCAAGGCAACAACGATAGCGAGGCAATAACGATAGCGATAGGAATAAAGGAATCCAACATACGGAAATCCATATGTCAATGCATATAGGAACACGGAATAGCGATAGTGACAGCAATAGTGATAAATTTCCGACGTTGGAATTCTGTGTCTATCGCCTTATAGTCTACTAATCAGCGTTCAGATTTTTCATTCTGTTTATGCACGCTATAATCTCTTTTCACATTTAATTCTAGTTTCGACTCCTAGTTGATTGTGATAAACTTAAAAAATGGATCATTTTAATTATTGTAATAATAATTATCATACGGATAGTACATTATTGATAGTACATTATGACATATAAGACAACCAAGTGGGCGATAATGAAAAATTCGGTGACGAACGACTTTTAATTCTTATACGAAGTTGCTCTTACCTATATAATAAAAGTATGAAAGATTATAGAAATGCAAAACTAAAAGAAAATGCATGGAAAGAGATGACTGAAATTTTAAATGTTATAAGTAATTTTGAATTAAAAATTAATATATTTATAAATTTGAAACAAAAAAGGCTATATAAGCTATGCAAGGTATTCGTTGCTAGAAATCTTTTCAAATAAAACATATAACGATTTAAATGTTTATTATTAAACTAACTAAAAATATTAAACATTATAAACCTAAGTAGAAACAAAAATAATAACGAACTAAATATTTCGATCCCTATCGGGTCATTTGCAATGTTGTAATAATTTTTTATAAATTAATTATAATATTAAAGCTAATTAGAACTATAGTTTTTTTAGTTTCAAAATTATTTTAATTGGGCCTTTATTCTTATTTTATTAATATACTTATTTACTGTCTTATTTAATTTCTTTTCTATAAACTACTAAACATATAATTAGT
>NW_017259348.1:270492-285703 GCF_001594045.1 Atta colombica
TATATATATATGAATGTTTCAGAAATACTTTCTATGTAATACATTTTAAATTCAAACATTATAAAATATATTTATTAAAATTTTCTGATGAAAATCTGCCTAAAAAATACTTCATTGAAGGTAATTTTTGTCTTGTAATGACAACATGACTTAACATTTTTAGATTATGTCTACTGAAACAGAAGAGCATACTACAGTATGTACGCGATCTGATTGGTTGGCCGTTATTTCTTTCGCCGCATTGTGCAACGTGAAGCGATATAGTTTATATATTTCTTCTTTCTATATTATTCCTATCGTTATACTATCGCTATTACCTCGCATTGTGTCTTGGGTTTTAGGCTAATTCTACAATATGCTCTTTGTTTTTTGTTTCTTGCTGTTTGTCTCTGCCTTTTTAGTCAATAAGATAAAAGACAAATAGCAAAAAACAGAAAACAAAAAGCACATTGTAAAATTAGCCTAGTGTACGATTTTTATTATTTTATCCCAATCAAAAATGAATAATGCACTGTGGCATGAACAGATATATCAAGATATATAAAAATAGATATTATTCAAGATATATATCTTAAAATAATTGTGAAATTCGATGCTTTCTCCATTCACTCTTCTTTTTTTCTTCCTCTTTATAATTTCTATTCCTGTAAATTCCAGATCACAGTGGGTATTTCCATTTAATGATACAAGTGTCCTTCTATCTTCTTTGTCACTCTCTGAATCAATAAGGCAGGGTTACCAAGTCGAAAAGAATAATTTCCTTAGAATTTGTAGTAAAATTTCTCGAGAAAATTCTTGAAAACAAAGTATGAGAAATTACTGAGAAATTCCTGAAAAAGTAGAAAATTTTATAAAAATTTAAGGAAAGAAATCACAAAATTCTTGAGAAAAAAATTTCCAAAAATTATTTTTTTATTTTATGTTTAGTAAATAATGGCACAAATTGGAGTGTAAACAAATTATTTTATTTTAATAATAAGTACACAAATACACAAATATAACATTATTTATATAATGTTGCGAATTATAGAACTAATAAAAACAAATTAAAATGTATTAAAATATTCTTAGACGTAAACATTTAGAAAGAAATATACTCTTAGCAAGTTTAACAAAGTAATATCACATCAAATTTAAAATCATATTTACTTAATAGAAATAGGAACTTTCAATTATATGTTAACTTAGTATCATCTTATATGTATGTACATACATTATAGAAAACAAACCAAGGCCCTATTGAGCACATATGAATAATTTTCGCATATGAAAATGATAGTTTCTCGATTGTGATTGGCCGATTGTATATTGCTGCGGAATTGCTATTTTCGTATGCGATATCTATAAGTAATCTATTGAAATTCGTTAGAGAATCTCTACAACGCACAACATGTAGTTGCAAAATATGTAATTTTCATATTTTATAAATTTCATAAGAATTGTGTTGTAATTTGGTAAAAAAATTTCAGTAAATTTCGACTAAAATTCTGTTTTCCTATCAATTCATTAAATTTCATTGAATCTCAGGAAATTTCCCAAGACTTGGCAACAAGGGTAGACGCTTGTATCGATTTGTGCCATCAAATGGAAAGCACCCAGTATCACGACATGAGACCTGCTCTTTTTGGCTAAACTTTTGTGCCAGTGTGCACCAGTCTTTTTCTTCTCTTCTCCCAAAGAAAAGATCATAGGATCATATTTCCGATTGGCTCATGTTAGCTTGCCATAGCTATGCACGGCATTACAATGTAAGGAAATGGCGCGCTTATTGAAAAATTTGTAGATATGAAATAACGCAAAATATTTTTTATTGATATATAATCATCTTTTATTGATATAAAATTTCAAATGAAAACAATTTCAAACAAAATATAAATTTAAAACAGTAACATTATTTAATGATGAGTGCATCGCCATAGTTTTACTGCTATATATTTCTTTTAAATATTTGTGCTCGCAAGAAATACGCATTCTAAATGTAATGTAACTTTTTTTTATTTTTAATAATAAATCATAGCAATTTTTCATACTAGGACAACTTATATTTTGCATTTTATTCATAAAAAAATTTATAAAATTACATTGTGTTGTTTTCCATCAAATTAATCAACAATTTTTCGTTTAATGTCGTATTATTAACGTCAATCTAAAATGGACAATACTATAAATTATATATTAGTGATATAAATTGTAAAAATTATGCCCATTTCCATCAATGTAGATTAACTTTAATCTTAACGTCTTTTTCTAATCTTTAGAAAAAGATGAAGAGTAAGTTAAATCAAGATTAATCTACATATCTACATATTATAAAATTAATCTATGATGAAAATGAGCAATACACACATATAAATATTATTGTAGACTATGATAAAAATTACATTCACAGTAGAATCCATTCGAGGAGTATGTATATATCTATTTTCCATGAAAAAAATCGTTGGAATTTCATAACATCAATTTCTTTTTGCCGTTCCCATTTAATGCAAAATGTGTCTGTCCAATATAAATAATTTATATAAATAATTTTATTAGTACAAAATTAAAAAAATAGTAATTATAAGCTCTCAATATTTAAAATCAATATTAACAAAGATTGTAAATGTTGCAAATGACAACAAATAAAGCTTATCTTGCATACATCATAGATCTTTAAAGGATGTGCATCAAGTTTATTAATGTTCTTTAGTCATTGCCTTCTTCTCTCTATGTTTTGGCAAGCGTTGAATATATCTTTTTTGAAGAATTGGTACACTTGGTACACAATAATAAGTCTTGTATTCTATAAATAAATTACATTTCAATAGTACTTTTATATATAATATATAATTAATAATAATAATTAATAAACTGTAAACATTATTTTAAGGATTTATATTAGAGAGTAAATGATATTATATGTGCTTTATTCTTTTAAAACATGTAATAATGGATTTTATAATTTTTTATTATTAATTATATATTTCAATTTATTCACTTACTTTCTTATAATAATGTCTTGTATATATACATATAGTATATATGTAACTTTTTATAATAAGACACATGGAGTATTGGTAGATCTGATCTCAACAAACAAGAATGGATTGAAATGAATTGAAATGGATTGAGGTTTTTCAGAAATATTATATAAATTAAATATGATTCATGAATATTAAAATGAATGCTTTTAACCCATTTTTATTTATTTATAGGAATTGCATGAAGCATATCTCTATGCCTTTCAATTTAGAAATAATATTAACTTTTTCTGTTATGAATACTGTTTAATTCAAAATTTTAAATAGGAAATACAGTTTTTCCAAAATTGCATCCAATTGAATGTAATTGAATCCAATTAAATTTAAAAAAAGTATTCGCTATTTAAAATACGCATTCGGATAGAAAAAAATTTCAATTCATTTTAATCCATTCTCGTTTACTGGGTATCTCTATTGATAATTAAACTCGGATGATATCATTAAAATCAGTTTTAAATAAAAATCGAATATTATTAAATTTTAAACATGTATACGTATCTATAAAATTAATAAATTATGAAATTAGTACTGTATTATTACCCAGCAAGAATGGATTGAAATGAATTGAAATGGATTCAGATTTTCAGAAATATTGATTCACGAATATTAAAATGAATGCTTTTTAATCCTGAATGCATTTTTATTCATTTATAAGAATTACATGGAGCATATCTCTATGCCTTTCTAAAAATAATATTAGCTTTTTCTGTGCAAAAACACACAATGTTGTGAATATGTTCAATTCAATATTTTGAATAGGAAATGCAGTTTTTCAATCTAATTGCATCCAATTGAATCTAATTGAATCCAATTAAATTCAAAGAAAAGTATTCGCTATTGAAAATACGCATTCGGATAGAAAAAAATTTCAATCCATTTTGATCTATTCTCGTTTGCTGGGTAGTTTATTACTTAATCACTTAAATTTCAACAGATACGCAAATTTCCATAAGTGTCGAGGATCTTTAATAGTATCTCGTTGATGACATCGTAAAGCTAACATATTTGTTTTCATTCAATACTGGGTATTGTAGCGTTGCAAGCATTAGGGGCTTCGCACAATAAAAAGAACAGGGAACAGAGAACAGAGAATAAGAATTTCAACCTATCAGAAACTGTGTATTCCACAATATATGATTTCTGATAGGTTAAAATTCTTATTCTCTGTTCCTTTTATTATGAAGCCTTAAAGCCATTCTACATAAACTTCCAGCCGTATAAACGTGTGCATAAAGAAAACATCCAATCTTACGTATTTTATGTCTTTATGACAGAAATGTGATTGGATAATTTTCTTTATGCATATGATTATGTGGCTATGCAAGTTTGTGTGGAATGGCCTTTACACAGCTTATGTAATCAGGGGATCAATTCTGTATCTTGAAACGAGGTGAAAATTACACAAGTGAGCAAATTTACTAGGTATGAACCAATGAAATTATCAGTATTCTAATAAATTCATTCACTTTTGTAATTTTCGATCCCCAGGGCTCCTATTCTTGAACATATGAATAATTTTCGCATACGAAAATGATAATTTTTCGACTGTGATTGGTCGATTGTATACGAAATTGTTATTTTCATGTGCGATATTTATTTAAGAATGGGGCCCCAGCGGTCACAATATGGCTATTTTACTTAAGAGGGGGTAACCAATCAGAATACATATGACTGCTAATCAAAAACTCGGATCATCAATTTTTTGGGATCCCTTTATATATAGGACTCATTGGCTATGTTTCAAAATTTCGAAGAAAATTTTTTATTGACATATATAGTACACGTAACGTATACTATAGCATATAAAGTAAAATCCTCGGAGAGGAAGTTTTGGAATGCATGATCTACATGGGCAGTAACAATTGATTAAGAAGTAGGCGTAGAAATCGACTAATCATAGTTGATTATTTTTCTCATTCAACTATGATTAGTCGATTCCTACGTCGATTTCTACGTCTTCTTAATCTACTGCCCATTGTAGACCGTGCAGAACATAGTCCTGATACTACAAATGCTTCGAAGCATTTTTTGGTCAATTAATAAAATTCTTTTTTCCAATTGGTCAATTAAACGCTTCAAAACATTTGTAGCGTCAAGTGAATCGCATTCTCTATCTAGAATAAACGAATGATAGTGACAGTAACTGCATAAACGAATGCATCCAATAGATTTTTTAAGCATTTAACCATAAGAAATGGACGAATCATAGTCGATTATTCTTCTCGCATTCAACTGTAATTGGTTAAATTTTACGACCGGGAGTGTGGGAGGTGTGTCTATCAAAGTTGGAGTCACAAATTATGCCGTATGATTCATGACAGTAAATGATAATGATTTCTGTAACCTTAGCTTCACTGTGAGATATTCATGTAGAGATACAAATATCGATCTAAAATAGTTGGATAGTCGTTTCGATTTTTAGAGTGTTTTTTCTGACATTTCATGCGTGTGCGTTTTTCATTGGTGACATCGTTCTGAATAGCTGATACACGATGGACGTCTTAAACAAACTTCGTAATACAGTTAGCAACACTATCACTAATACTGTCCAAAATACAGCATATGGCTTATCGCAACTGTCCAGTGTTCTCCCTGGCAATCCAGTCACCAGAGAGTTTGAAGCAACTGCTCATGTGGCGAGTGCTGGGCCAGGATTGCTGTGGAAGATCTACAGCGGCTACAAGAAATCCACCAAGCAAGAAGCAGCAATTTTTGTTTTTGAAAAGCGTTTGCTGGAGAGATGGTCCTCCAGGGCAGATCGGGAGCTCGTGCTAGAAACTCTAAAACGGGGTGTTATGCAATTGACAAAGTTGAGACATCCACAGGTTTTGATTGTACAGCATCCATTGGAAGAATCAAGGGACAGTTTGGCATTTGCGACTGAACCAGTGTTTGCTAGTCTGGCTAATGTATTAGGTAAACTTTATATAAATTTTATAGAAATTGAATGTATTTTTCAGTAAGAGACACAAGTGATATAATGTAAAGTCTAATTTACAAATATGCTCTTTGTTTCTTTTTCTTGCTTTTTATTTCTGCTTTTTATCTCTTGTTTTTTGTTTTATCCTTCTTTGTTTTCTGCTACAAGATAAAAATTGGTAAACTTTGAAATTGATAAGAAATGCATGATATAATACACAATTGATAAAATAATCAATAGAGGGAAAAGCTAAGAGACAGAAAGCAAGAAACAGAAAGCAAAGAGATTGTAGTTTAGGCTTAATACAAATATAATTATTTTATATTTGTTTTATATTGTTTTATATTTATTTGACATTTGCAAACAATAAGGACATAATGATTCATTATATTGTCTGTGTTTCTTGCTGAGAAGCACTCTAAATTACATTTTGTAATGTTTTACTTGAAGCTATTTTAGTAAGGATATATGTGAAATACATTGTAGGTAATTACGAGAATATACCTCAATCAACTCCAGCAAACTTGAAAGGTTACAAGTTGCTTGACATAGAGATACGATATGGATTGCTGCAACTGGGAGAAGGTTTGGCATTTTTGCATGGTGATGTGAAATTACTACATAGGAATTTATGTCCAGAATCGATTGTTATCAATGTTCATGGAGCTTGGAAGATATTTGGTTTTGATTTTTGTGCCTTAAATCAGAATTCAGATGGTAAACAGGTATGGAATTTCATTAAGTGATGAGAATATTTGTCGGTTATATTTTAATATAACAAACTAAGAAGACTAATATAATATAATGATTATGCTATAGTCTATATTTTATAAATCAAAAATAGATTCATATAGCAATTATTATTAATTAAATCATTTATTTTATCAAATAAATATTGGGATTGATGATTGTACTTTGCATTTCCATGAATCACCTTTTTTTTATTGCAGTCATCATGGTCTTATCTTGAATATGATTCTACGCTCCCTGCGGTTGTTCAACCTCAGTTAAATTACCAAGCGCCAGAGTGTATTTTAGCAAGTAGTAACGGACCATCTAGTGATATTTTTGCCTTGGGTATACTGATATATACGATACATTCTTCGGAACATCAACCGCTGCAGGAATTTCATAATGATTTCGGAAAATGTCGATGTTTCTTGGAAAATTTCAAGGGATGTAATGTCTCGGCAAAACTTCTTCCAATCCCTGATTCACTTAGAGATACTGTAAAGCTCATGTTGAGTCATAATCCTGAATTACGATTAGATGCTCATCAATTTATCAAAGTAACTTACTTCTAAATAATTTCCTGTGAAATGTATTAAATTTGCAAAATTTGTTTTAAATAATTGAAAGTATATAAAAAAATATTTTGAAAATAAAAAATATTCTTAAAATAATGATTATTTACTCCATTATCATAAATTGCAGATCGAATATTTCACAGACATTGGCGTAAAAACGTTAAATTATTTGGACAAATTATTTCAATGGGATAATCTTCAGAAATCGCAATTTTACAAAGGTCTTCCACAGTTATTAAAACAATTGCCACATAGAGTTGTGCTACATAGAGTATTACCTGCTCTTTATAAGGAGTTAGTTAATCCACCTATGATACCGTTTGTATTGCCGAATATACTGCAAGTAATGGAAGTTTCCGAGATAGAAGAATTCCGAGAACATATCTTACCCAATCTAAAACCTGTTCTTGCTTTGGAAGATCCACCACAAGTAAGTATATATTTTCCTCACAAGTAGAATAATGAAATGATATAATAAAATAAAAGTAAGAAATAATGATGATAAAATCCTTGTACAATGAATAAATTTTTTTTATAGATTAGCTTGGTTCTCATGCAACAAGTAAACTTGTTATTAAAACTGTGCCCCACGGATGTAATTAAGACCGACATAGTGCCTATGTTATTGCATGCATTAGAATCCGAATGGGAACAGCTCCAAGAACTCTGCCTATCGGCATTACCAAATATTGTGACGATGATTGAGGGACCAGTTATAAAAAATGCCATACTTCCGCGGATGAAAAAAATATGTTTGTCGCCAGGAAAGAAATCTACTAGTCTTGGAGTACGTGTTAATTGTTTGCTATGTCTCGCGAAAATGTTGCCGAGCTTTGATCGTTGGTTGATATTCGATCAGATATTACCATTCCTCCAAGAAGTTCCTCATTCTGGCGAACCAGCAATTTTAATGGCTATTATTGGTAATATATTTTACTAATACAGAACTATAAAAAAATAAATTTTTAATATATTTTACATTTATTGTAATCTGCTCAATTTTATTGGAAAGATTGAAAAAAATATTTTTCTTTATGTTGCTAGGTATTTACAGAATGCTACTTACTCATAGTAAGCTAGGTATGGGCAAAGAAATATTGGCAACAAAGGTACTACCGTTTCTGTTACCCCTCTGTATAGAGCAAAATCTTAGCATGTCGCAATATGAGACACTTTCCATTCTTGTCGTCGATATGATAAATCGAGTAACTAGCGAACATCGAGAGGCATTACGTCAATTGAATGCTATGCGTCGTGAGACGCAACAACTCGATCAAGCGCTTTCACAAGTGACTTCACCCACCTTTATGCAAAACAATAGTTTAAGCGACATTAATTTAACGCACCAAATGCTGTTCCCGAATGCTAATTCTAATTCTAAGACTGTAAATATTGAGAATGGATTAACCATCGAAGACAAGTTCAGGTATATCTTGACTATATTTGAAAGACTTAATATATTTTCTTTAAATATATTCGCATAATCATTAATTGTAATATTAAAACATTGATAATTTTTTTTCTAGGTTGATTCAACAACAAGAAATGCATCAAAGAATACAGTCTCAACCTATGTTAACCCCTAAAGCCGTACCACAATCTTTAAAATCGCAACCAAAGGATTTGACTGCGACTTTGCTAAAAAATAATCTAGATGAATTAAATTTGTCAATGTCAAGATCGACTATGTCACAATCGACTGCTAAAAATATTGCACATAAATATAATGACATTAGTCTAACGCAATCGCAATTTTTAACGTCTCCGACGCTTAATTCGCAATCAATGTTGAATAGATCAATGAATTGGAATTCCAATGGAATGAGTACACCCATGAACTGGAACTCGCCACAATCCTTGGTGTGGAATTCTATCGCTCCTCAGAATAACGTAAATTTTGCGACACAACCAGAGATTAAGCCAAACTTAAACTTTCCTGGAACCTTGCAGCCTCTCACATCACCCATTAATACGCAAACTAATGTAAACAAATCTAATTCATCCACGCAAGATATCATGGATTTACTTAGTTAATAAATTGAAATATCTTTAAAGTTATCGCTAAGATAACAAAGAGATGTTAGAGAATAATATGAAAACGATGCAGTGATTGCAATACATAGGGTGCATTCAGTACTACAATCGCTCACTGAGCGCTCGGTGAGTAGTCGTATATAATATTAAATGTACCCATAGTTTTTCGTCTAATATGATTGATTTCGAATGTAATATTTTCGAAGATGAAAGTCACTATTATATAATAAAGAGTGTAAAAAAAAAGTAGATCATCTTTTGTATCAGTACCAGCGAGAAAAAGATTGCAATATTAGATAACAATCAATATTAAATAACAATTGTTTTACATATTTTATATTGAGACTGTTCTGTCTAGAATTTAATTGTAGATTTCTTAAGAAATCTTGGAGAACAAAAAATAAATAATTATCGGAAAAAAGCATGTCCACTTAACATAAAACTAAAAACTAATATACTTACATGATGTTTTTCAAAATAAAACACTTCGCAATATTTTTTGTCCCCAATGCTTAAGACATACAGTTGAGTATGTCCCAGTTGAGTATTTTATCAGTCATATGTATATGCGCGCGCGCGCGCGCGTGTGTGTGTGTGGTGTGTGTGTGTAATTTCTTATATACATTCTATATTTCCATATTCTATCTATATTTCCATCTATATTTCCTTGTTTTAATGATATCGATAATTAGAAAAAAGTCTATGTATGTTGTAACTCTTCTTTGAACGCTTAGTTTTATTTTATACTTCTCCTGTTTTAATATTTATGAACCATTAAACAGATATATTTATAAAGATGTTCAAAGTCGACAAATATTAGAATAATCTTTTCAGATAATATTAAACCATACGTTAAGTATGAAATAGTTGATACGTTACTACGAACACTGAAGAGTAGTAACTTCGAATGTGATAATAAAATGGAAGTCACAATCTTTTATATAGAAATGCATGTTTTTATCGCCATGCATGATTTAATTCGCCATGCTTCCTCACGCTTTGATGTACATATAGCTTGTCCGCGGAATAAGGAAAACTTTAATATAAGAATTATTTAAAATAGAGGTATTGCTCATTTAAAAGATTTAGGATTGAATCATCGTTTTCATTTCATACTTGGCAAAATAAAGAATCGTTCGTATATATTAATGACTATATATTAACACGATTGTTGTGTGCTGGCATCTATTTGTAATATATCGTCATATAAACTCTGCAGAAAACAAAATTTATTTTATAATATATTTCTGTATGATCAAGCGTTGTATACATGTTACAAATGGTCAAAATAATGCATTAATTTTATTCGAAATTTTGTGCATGCGGGATTATATGTAAATCTCTACGCAACATACATTACATAAATCTCTTTGATCATCTGCAATTGTTATCTTCAAGCAAATGTATTTGCATGAAATTACAAAAAAAATTGTATTAATTTGTAATATTCTTAGATCTATTTGTTGTTTATTTTGTTATTGTGTATAATTGTTAATGATTGCTATTTGAGTCTAATAAAACTGCTTGAAATGTTAGTGCTTAAAATAAAAGATGTGTCAATTTATAATTACTTTTACCTTTTACTATTATTAATTACATTATTATTAATTATGAATTGCATGCAAAAATGTGTTTCTAATTAAAATTTGATTTTATAATTATTATCTGGTAGTTGAAACTCTTGTACGATGAAAAAAGTTTGTCATGTTATCAATATCCGGATAATTTCTTCCATACTTAATTAAAAATTTTTTCTTATTTTTATATAAGAAAAGATAAAAGTTTGCAATCATTAAGAAACTTTAAATTTTCTTTTTATCTAAGTTATATATTTTTTTATTTGTATAAGATTTTTTTGTCTGTAATTGACTGCAGTAATGGGAAACACGGATCTAAATCGAAAAACAAGAGTTTACTTTAAAAAGGGACATTCATCCTATAGTTGTTCGTCATAAAGAACCACTGATTCCTTTGTTTTCGGAACACCGCGCAATTATGTTTCGCAGACGCCGATAACTGTGCGTGTGCAGCGGCGGAGAAATACTGGATATCGATTATTTAAGCTGTACTATCGTCATCGTCGAGAGGCGCAAGAAGAAGTACGGGACGAAAAGAAAATTGCTTCTTCCTCAAATAGACATATTATAAATAGAAAAGAGCCAATGCAGAAGGAAAAAAAAAGGTTTTTAAATGAGGGCTGCACTAATTGGCTGAGTATGCCTCCCTGCAAAAACCCTCCATTCTCTTTGGGATTGCAGCCACGAAGGGCTGCGCAGAAGTGGCTCGCGCTCCGGGAAGTTAAGCACTCAAACTCTCGTTTGTTCGAGCATTACTTGCGATAATTATCGTGTCTCGTTATTCAATGATTTATTAAGGAATATGGAATAAGGAATCAAGAAATATGGAATTCTGCAAAAAATATTCTTTAACGCTCTTTCTTTTCAATCTTGTCATACTTATTAAAAAAAAAAATGGATCTTTGTAATGTACAATCTCGTTTGTAAAAACAAAGTAGGATCGTATACAAAAAAATATATTAGTATATTATTATTATATTGAAGAAAAAAAATGAAGGATTGGTGATTATTTCTATTAGTAAATTTCTCTTTTTATTCAAAAAATAAAAAAATTAAACTATTGATTGAGGAGAAATTAGTAGAAAATTATTTATTAAACTTTAAGTAAGTATATAGTAATTCTCTGCATATTTATTGTATAATTAGAAATATAATGTATACATATACAAATAAAATTATATTTAATATATCTTATATATAATTTAATATCCTCAATAAACATATATATTATTAATAATAATATTAACAAAATAAATTAATATTTACATGATTAATCAGGTTCTATCTTCACAGATTATTAAAAATAAATTGTTTATTAAAGATAGAAGAAGAATATAATTCAAATTGTCTGAAATTTTGAAAATTATAATTTAAATTTGATATTTAAATCAATCTAATTCAAAATCAATTACTTAAAAATATGTTAAAAATTATTCATATTAAAATTTAATATACATATATGTATCATGATATATTTTTATTGCAAAATAATTGAATTTCAGAAGACACTCCTATCATTACAGGGAAGAAAAGAAGATTATTTTTCTCATATCTATGTTTAATGTACAAATTATTCTTTCTTCCCTTCTTCAAAACATTATATCATATTGGTCGTCCAGTATTATGAACACTCTTCGCTTCCTTAGCGCCGATATTGCTGAAAGTCACCCCCCTTTGGCGCCTTTGCAATTACTTCTTCGCCGTTCCTTAAAGGAATCGAATCGCCCACTCTCGGCAAAATCAGCCTCGCGTTCTTAGTTCCGAAAACACATAATGGCGTAGCGCGCTGTATATAGATTGGACATTCATTCATAGAAGCCAACCTTCTGTCAATGCTCACCCCCAAGGCGCACCCCATCGAACGATAAACGGGGTGCGGACGGGGGTGGTAGCGGCGGCGGCGGCGGCGGCAGCGGTAGCGGCGGTGGCGGCGATTCGACCCCATCCGACATAGAGAAAGAGGGGTGACCGGCGACCCCGGCTTTAGTCGCGATGTGCGCGTCGCCCCATCGCAGTTGCTCCTTGTTTCGCATTTCCGCGGGATTCCTTGCCGACGAAGAAAAATTTCGCGTCGATCACGTCGTAAATCTTATTCTGATCTTACAGAATAATTTGAAACAGGAGTAGCGGTATCCGCGAATAATTCGATTAGATTGTTGTAATGAAAAATAAATTCTTTTTAAATTAACTCAAATAAACTCAATTTCAGTTTATTCAGTGATACGCCTAGTCTTCACGGTTGTCGTTAGCGTTGCGGTGTTGACAACGTTGACCCTAAGGAAACGATCGAAGACGAAAGAAAGAGCGTTTTTTTTATTTCTTGCCGTATTAATTTGAAAAATGTACACGTTGCAGTTATGGATTTACTTCTAAAGATTTAATAAACAAGAAATTAAAAGTTACTTTTAGTTTACTAAAGAAAAAAAGATCAGGAAAGAAAAAGAAAGACATAAGAATAGTGTCAGTTTCTTAGCGTTCCAACTCTCATAAACATCGGTATTCTCCCTTGGCGGGAGGGTAATTTCGAGTCCGTCGGAGGGTCGACCCTCGGAGCAGCGCGGGGATGCGCGCGAGGGTGTTTGTGCGGCGTGGATAGGCGAGCCGGCAATTTTGCGTGTGTTCTCGATATCGATTCTAGAAGGCCGTCGCCACCGTCAGAGTAATCGCGCACCCCCTTCGTCGTCCTTCGGTCGGCAAAACGACCGCTCGTTGACATCGTCGTCGTTGATACGCGAAGGGGGGATCGATGAAAGGCAAGATCGATTGATCGAATTGGAAAACTGGCAGTCAGATTCATCTGTCCTGTCTACGGAAAAGATCTGTGATTAATCGTGCCGGGAAGATGTGGACCGTATCGGGATAAAAATATTGCGTAAGCGTTAATTTTTAAACAACATAAATGTTGAAAGAATATTTCAAAGATGTTTCGAAGAGATTTTATTTGAAATTATGATACCTATCGCATATATATTTGAGGCGGTTAAAAATCATCTTTCACTTATCTTATGTTCTACGTTATATTTAAAAAATATTCAAAATGCTTGAAAACAACATAATTGAATTAATTGGATATTAAGAATTAGTAGAGATAATTTAAAAATAAACGTAGATATTTAATTTTTAATGAAAAATGTAATTTCAAATAAAAAATAATTTCAAATATATAAATTTATAATTAAAGCAATTATTTGGCAAAGTATTGCTAATGCGAAATTTTAATCAAATTTTTCTCTTTGTATCAGAAAACATATTTAAATTAAACTTTAACTCAGAAATTTGGTTAAAGAATAGAATAAAAAAAAAATAAAAAATAGAAATGAAAGAATAAAAAAATATTATATTAATACATAATTGTTACGCATATTTTAAAATGTTAATATTATCATATTAAAATATATTTTTGGCCATAAATTATCGATGCATCTTGTGCATGTTTCGCAATTGTTACTGTAAGAGTACTCGACGTTGCCCTATCGCACCTCCGATAGAAGGGCGATGTTTATCTGTGATATATCAATGTTAATCACCACTACGCGTGTTCACTGCGATAAGCAACGCGTATCTGTCTGTATGGGGTCGGTATTCCCTTTTGCACGCAGCAACGAACTCATTATTCCAATTGCATAATCGATTCAAATACCGCTTTTTACGTCATTCCAACACGTGGATTGTCCACACATACATATTATGTATCATCTATTAGCCTCATTTAAGTCCAAAGTACTTATTAAAAGCAAAATGAAATAAATTATATACTTGTCAGTAATAACTTTCTTTAATTAATCAAATAGTAAGAGAATTTCATCTTTTTTCTCGAAAGAAGAGAAAAATTACAAAAGTAATTATAAAAAATTATAAAGTAGAGAAATTAAAATCAGCAAAGATAATTATTTATTGAGCTAAATAATCCTTTTGCAGATTTTGATTTCTTTACTTTAATAATAATGTTATTTTAAATTATAGTAAATTAATCTCTTTACAATATTATATTTTATAAGTATTTATAATAAAAATTTTATATCAAATTTATGCGATTTTTCAAACAAGATATTTCAATAGGGAAAAGGAAAAATTTCACACATAGATCGCATTTTCTCGTAAATTAGCAGGGAACGCAAACAGCGAGAAATCCCGATTTTAACGAGCACATTTATAGAAGGGTCCACCATCTATTCATTTTTGTTTCGCGTGAAAAGAATCCTCAGGGGTTCGAGATACCCCGCGGAGACAGTCAGGTCTTTCACAGATATGCGCAAATATTTTGTGGACATAGAGGCGATATTGGAAAACGATTTAGACGCACATTACACTTTTTGTCGTATATATATATATATATATATTTCGTCGTATATA
>NW_017259348.1:285803-291220 GCF_001594045.1 Atta colombica
TATCTATGATAAAAATTATTTAATGAATTATTTCAATATAGAATATAAAAAATGTAAAAATTGCAGTATAAAAGATTATTTTTAAAAATCTATTTTTATTTATCACATTTTAAATGTGCGGCAAAAATAGAATTCTATATTAAATATATAATTTATTAAGTTTGTAAATGTTAATTGTGCAATCTCTATTCTCTGTATTAATTTTGCAAATATCATATTAAAAATATAAAACATCTCATATCTTTTAATGCGGTCGGCGTTATACAGACGCGTATATGCATTTTCTGAAACGTGCACGCTAGGAGCCGATCGATACCGACGCGAAAGGACGATGCCCGATTTCGATTTCCCTCCGAGAAGCGATGCGGGGTTGCTCTAAGGGTTCAACATGTGCAATTATACAGGGCTGCAGATTTTCAGAAGCGGAACGGGGATGCAAAACGCACACCGCTCGGTGTGACTTTGATCGTTGGCCCAAAGCAAAATTATGCTACTATAGCAGCGTTAACTTATTTGCATCTATAAAGCAAGTAAATCGACGATGTGCCTTGCATTAATATATATCGCAAAAATAAGATAATTAGAACTAGACGAATTTAGCAAAAGCTTAGACCAAAAATCATAAATTTATTAATTTTTTAATTATTAAATGTTTATTTTATATTTAAATAAATTTAATTTCTTAGCTAAAATTAAAGTCAAAATCAATAAATAAAGATTTTAAATACACATATAAATTATATTATATTTAAAAGATAATTTTATAGAAAGCTTTATTTACAGTGCTCACAATTAAAATAATGTTATTATTAAAAGAATTAGAAATTATAATATCCAAGAAAAGAATATTATCAGTAATATATGTTATTAATTTTTTGTGACTTTTTAGTATTAAGACAAGAATACTAAAAATAGAATTAAAAATTCAGTTTATATTATAGTATCTTAATGTTTAATTTTAATTACACAAAAATAAATTTTTTAAGAATTTAATGCCTCAATCGCATGTTCGATAGTTATCATCGAGGTTAAAGGAGCTTTCCAGGAGCTTTATTATTCCGACGTAATCTAGGTTACTCTGGTTTATTTTCTTTAAACGTAATCTCTAGTATGCTCTACTTTGCTTTAACTTATTTTATAATATTAGTCTAATTTATTTAACAGTTTAACTCTAACTTAAGCATTTTATTATTATTAACAGAATAAATACGCAAATTTGTTATATTTTCTGGGGCACCGAAATATCTCGGTTAAGCCCTGGCGATCATCAATGAAGAGCCGGACATGAATTGGACATTCGAATGGTCATCACTGGGATTATTAATCATCCTTCTTCTGAGATGCGGTATTGATAACATAGATTTTAATTTTCACACAGACGTAAAAGAAATGCAAGATTCTACTATAAGAATAAGACATAATTGAGAATCATAATTTTACTATAATATTAATTTTATATTATATTATATACATTATATTAACAATTAGTAATTAAATTAAATTAAATAAAAATTATATTAAGATAAGAGAGAGCTAAGTTAGTAAATCACAATCAAGTAACAATCAATAAATGAGCAAAAAGAAATTTTTTAAAAATTAGGACAATATATTCAAAAATAGGCTAAAAAATTACTTAAAATTAGATCCATTTAAAAATAGACACTATCGTAAGACATTTCGTACTCAGAGTCTTCATCAGTTGCAGCTAAAGAGTTAATTTTAGAGTTAATTTTAATAATTTAGCTCCAATCATATGAACAATACTGAGCACTTGCATTTGTATATCAGATTATATATAATTGTTCAAACATAATTATTTAAATTAATTTATAGATAATTATTAACGTCTCTTTTTTTTATTAAAAAAGGTTTGACATAAAGTTGTGCAACTTTAGATATTCGTGTTTACTGGTTTTAGGTATCACAAGATCGATGACAGACGCGAAGGAGCCGATACTATTAAAAGTTGTTGCTCCTCCGTCCCACACGGTATTGTCCGGAGACGTAACCGTTTTTATTTTGGATTCGGCAGAAATAGAATCTTTTACGATATCTACAAATATCATGTCCACCAACGGTACAAATGGCGCAAGAAAAGACGAGAAAGAAACAATCGAACCAAAAAGAGAGAAAGTTAACGCGGGTCACGAACCGCTTGTGCTTAGGTATGTAAAAGAGTCATAAAACTTAACAAACACGCACGTTGTCGCGGCGCCCTGAAATATTTAGTTGTATATTTTACATGCACCCTTAAATAAGCAAACATTAAAGTAAAATAATCATAAAAGAGATAAAAGCATCTGTAGTTGCAAGATCATTTTCATAAATATTTCCAACTTCAGTTTATGATTTAAGTTCAACAAATTGAATTGATGCGCAGTTTATAGCACCAAAAATGTATTTTCAAATTTGTATGTAATATTATTAATTCCCAAGATCCGTTTTGAAAATAGGATTCTTTTTATTATTTGATTTATTTTTCATCGATCTAATTGTTCCACTTATGTAATTATTTTCACAAATATTTTATTTTATTCTTCATAAATGGATTGAATTATAAATGAACAATAATAAACTTGTCCTTCCTATGTCGAGTTTCGGAAAACTAAAATTAATTTGTTACTATCGACATATAAATATATCGTAATATAAATGATTCCATTTATATTACACATATATTACATATATCGCACTTCAATTCACGTATTAATTTTAGAATACTGTACGTTGATGGCCTCACGTCGGAATTGATTGGTGATTTTCCTCTGGATACCTTGCCGCATAAGGGTGAGAATATTTCTGTGATAATACCTTGTGGTGTTTTCTCGCGTGGCGGAATTTATACACTACGACTTCAGTACAAGTTCTCAACCGTGGCTGCCAGACATAACACTGCCATTGCTGGGCTGCCTGAAATTGAGGTGGGTATACTATTTTTACAATTAAGATTGCATTTATAATATCAGATGTATTAATTAATTTAATATATACAACTATAATAATTTTAACATACATACAACTATAATAATTTTAACAATAATTGCATAATTTATTACATTATACCTTTAGAATTATTGATTATTTTTAGCCATTACATTATAAAATCTTCTTTAGCAATTAAATTAAAGAGATTGCGAAATCATTAATATTGATTAATATGAATTAAGATAAAATTCAAGATTGATAAAAAGTATATAGAAATCAATTTTCTTCATCTCTGAAATCTCACTTCATACATTTTTTTTGAAGACACGAAAGAAATTATAAAAGAATCATAATAAACGTTGTATTTATAATATTAATATACCGTTTGAAGAAGTATTATCTAATTGGAATGTAAAACATAGATGAGCAGTGCCTTAGATGTAAAGTGGCCAACCCCTTCTTTGCTTTTGGAATCCCAACACTTTGGTACATATCCTAATCAGTCGATAATAGCTACTATAAAGTACAAGGGAATCTCGTGTATACCTGCTAATGGTGTTCCTGTGGCAGCTTATATTTTGCAACTCATATATTGCGGTACTACCGCGGCCGCCTGCGATCCACAGAACAACAGTCGCATGCAAGTAAGCGCTACATTTAATAAAGGGAGTGTCACATGAAACGAGAACGTTACGAAATCCAATCTCTTATGTTCCTCGAACTTGCCTAGGTGCTCTATTACGAAGAAATAAATGGCTTCACTTCGTCGAAGATCGTCAAATTGAAATGTGAATTTTTTGGACTGGCTGGAAATTATGCGCTTCGATTAAAGGCCTCGGAAGTTAATCCATCCGCACCAACGACCAGCGCGTACATTAAGGTAATTAAATTTTCCTATTTAAGTCATTGAAGTATAGTGATGGGAAGAGAGAAATTTAACTAGAATATCGCAGGATTAATGTATCACGTGCTTATATATATATATATATACATATATATATATATATATATACTAGTATATGAATTAAAATTATTTTATCTATATAAATTAATTGATTAGATATATGTTTTCCAAATCCTTTGGAGTAGAATTTTATTCTAAAGAGTAAAAATTGAGCGTCTTGAAAAAGAGTAACTCAATTTTTTATCTTTGAGAGTAAAATTTCACAGCGAGTGATACTGTAAAGATTTTAGACAGTTTATTAGTTACATTATATACATTATATACATAATGTAGAGGAAAGATCCCTATTATGAGATTCCGAGTTCATTTTAAGTAAATGCTAGAAACCTATGGCAGAATTAAAACAAATAATAGGTGATTTTGAAAAGAATTTAATAAGCTTTAAGATTTAATAATGTTATATAAAATTTAATTCAAATTTCCATTTTTCCATTTTTTTTTGAAAATTAAAGAAATGTAAAAAGTGCAAAGTCAAAAAATTGTGCTTCTAATATGAGATGCCCCGAGAAATCGATAGTAAAACGCAAAGTATATCAGTATTGCAATTAAAAAACTTTAATATTTTTAAAATACAAATACAGCCAGTGCATGAAAAGTGAGCGATAGATTCCCAAAACTCGTCTTTAGGTAGTTGGAATTAAGCATCGCAGGCACTCGACGTTCACTCCGGTTATCTTTTTGTTATTGTACAATAACATTTATATTTTAGCAATTTTCACTATGACATAGGAACATTGATTATTTCATATTAGGAATATCCTGGATATCTCATATTAAGATTTCCATGCCTTATGGTTTTACGATCATCAAATCTAACTTCTGTCAACATATCCTGTATTTTTCTATTAGCATCTTACTTTATCACTACATGAAGAATTTATTGCTAAATATTTGTTTATTAAATAATAAATAAAGTTTAAAAGCTCATCTCAATGAAACTTAAAGACAAAAATTCTAAAATCTTGTTTTACAATGATTACAGGCATGATCTAATAATGAATTTTCTAATAATGAATTTTCTAAATAGTTTTCAATCCAAGAACAATAAATGGTGGAGTCAACAGATAGTGTTTATTATTAGATGTACAACTTTGCTTCCGCCGTTTTCCTATAGATGGCTTTAGCGGTAAGTGGTGGTCGAAATAAATAGATCATAGACGTCATACAATAAACTTGGGCATCTGTCAACATAACCCCATAGAAACATTAGTCGATTTGTGTCTGCATCATAAAGTTATTCTCGATTGAAAATGTCAGTTTACGAGTCAAATTCTCATCATTTGCGGGAGATTTTAATTTTTTGCTTCAATATGAAGAAATCTGCGGCTGAGGCTCATCGATTGCTCTCAAATACTTATGGTGAGGCCGCTATTAGTGAAAGAACATGTCGTGAGTGGTTTCAACGCTTCAAGAACGGTGATTTTGACGTCGAAGACCGGCATAGCGGTGGAAGAGAGATTTTCGAAGATGCAGAATTGGAGGCATTACTTGAGCAAGACTCGTATCAAAATCAAGAAGAATTGGCACG
>NW_017259348.1:291435-294955 GCF_001594045.1 Atta colombica
CGACTGAAACAATCACAGGCGATCGGTATCGAACGCAATTGATGCGTTTGAGCCGAGCATTGAAAGACAAACGGCCGCAATACAACGAGAGACACGATAAAGTGATTTTGCAGTATGACAATGCTCGACCCCATGTTGCGAAAGTGGTCAAGACATACTTGGAAACGTTGAAATGGGAAGTCTTACCCCACCCGCTGTATTCTCCAGACGTTGCTCCTTCTGATTATCACTTGTTTCGATCAATGGCACACGGCCTGACCAGCACTTCCGGTCTTATGAAGAAGTAAAAAATTGGATCGATTTGTGGATAGCCTCAAAAGATGACCAGTTTTTTCGACGCGGGATTCATACGCTACCCGAAAGATGGGAGAAAGTAGTGGCCAGCGATGGATAATACTTTGAATCATAAATGTATAACCAGTATTTTACAATAAAGTCTCGAATTTCGGAAAAAAAACGGCGGAAGCAAAGTTGTACAGTAGTTTAGCAGAAACGCCGCTATCTCATATTAGGCGCTTATCTCATAATAGGGGGCTTTCCTCCATACGTATATTTATATATACATATTTATATATACATTTAAATTATATATTTTGAGAACATCTACATTTTTTCTAGAATTTTTCATATGTGTATATTCTAAAATATTCCAAGATTTCTCTCATTTTATAATTTCTGATAAACTCTTATAAAATTTGAAAAAAATTTAAGGTATTCTTTTTTATTATAGAATGTATGAAACCTTAGAAATAAAATATTTCAGAGTTTGTATATAAAAAATTTTAAGAAAAATATAAACTTTCTCAGTATTTCTGAAAAATATTCCAATTCATATAAAAATTGTGGAAAAAATTTTTATCAAGGATAATAATTTATAAGGTAATTGTTGTAAAGTATAATATTTCAGCAATGTTGAGATAAAAAATCTTTCATGAAAAATTAATTATTTAATTACATGCAAGTTTTTTTATTTAACAATATTTTATATACGTTGTATTTTTTTTCATTTGCAGGTGGAATGGTCCACCGAGTTTAGCTTCAATGTCCACGCGAAATCAATCTATCCCTGCGAGGGAACAACAGGCATATCGGTTCTCTTTCAATATCCCACATGTCGTCTTCAAGGTGATCGTGTGCGCGTCTACGGACGTCTTCGGGCGGATGTGAGTTCTTTGGCGCCGCCGTCCGCCTTGCACTACGTGGCGGAATTAAAGGCAGCGCCAGGCAAGCATTCGCTGAACTTCGACTGCGATCTCTTCACTGAAAAGTTCATCGAATACTGTTTCGTTTATGTGAGCCAGGCGATCACTGGCGCGATGGCGGAAGTGAAGCTCGCGTGTATACCAACTTTCCCACTGCTAGGTGAGTAACGTGCAAATGCTTAAAAGCCGGGTGTCTTCACTCCCCCCCTCCAACAGATTTTCAGCCTCGTAATTCACCTCGAGAGATTGCTACACGTAGATTTTATCCTCTTAACGAGCCTCGATTGCTCACCGTTTGATAAATTAAAATAGATGAAACGTCTGATTTAGAGAAGTTTTTAGAGAAGTAAAATTAAACTTTAAATAAAACAATTAATTTAATGTATAATTATATCGATGTATAATTATAACGATGATTTAATTAAGAGGTAAGTTAATTCAATTTAATATATTGATATTGTTGTGCTTTATTATTATACTTTGAGATTTGATTTATTCTTTGAATATTCTATTCAGTATTTACTAAAAGATTAAATAAATTATAAATGGCTTACTTCTGTTTTCTTTAAGCTATAAATATTATAAATACACTGAGAAAAAAAAATTTCAATTAATTTTTATTTTGATAGTATCAACTAAATATTTATTAAACGTAAAAATATATTTATTTGGTATAAAAAACATTAATTTAATTTAACAATCACTTCTTTTTATTAAGTAAATATTTATTTATTGTAAGTAAATGTTTAGTTGGCAGTATTCAAATAAATTTTTATTTAAATTTAGGCTATTTTTTCTCAGTGTAAACTTATAATTTTTAAAATTATAATTTTATACACTGAGAAAAAATAACCTAAATTTATTTAAAATTAAAAAAATAGCCTAAATAATTTAAAAAATAGCCTAAATAAGAAATTAAATTTCTCGACAGATAATATCAAATTTTAAATTTAAATTAAAAAATTGCGGCCAAGTATAGAGTTTTATTCAGAACCTTTTAAGCTATTTAAACTATTTTGAGACATAATAAAGTATTCAACTTTTGAGACACCCTATACAAATTTTCCTCCTTTCTCATTTCAATTATTAATGTAGAAAACGACGCGGCTGGTTGGGGTCCTTGGAGCGCATGGAGCCCTTGCAGCAGCTCTTGCGTAGGTGGCGTTCGTAATCGATATCGATTTTGTGACACGCCACCCCCGAAATACGGAGCGAAATTCTGTCAGGTGAGTTTTAAAGATGGATGATGCAAAATGCGTGGCAATCAAATCAAATAGTGACGCTTTGCTCGAAATAGGGAAGAGCGGTCGAAACGGAATCCTGTGGTGGCATCGGCAGGATCGATTTTCAAGAGGCATGGAACACCGAAGGATGGGAGTGCCGACACGGAATGACATTAGCGGCCGCAAGACCGGAAGTCACGGCTCAGATTGGCGTACAATGTCGGTGTGGTTGTATTATCAATTTTGGAGATAAAGCCTTGAACAAAATACTAGCGGCGAATACTCAAGCTTGTCCCGGTCGTTCCTTTTGGCTGCTACAGGTAAATCTCGTGGGGACTATTTATATTATTTTCTTGCAACTTAAATAATTTTATACTCATTTAAAGAAAAAAAATAATACTTCTTTCTTTTTCGATTTTTCGGATATTTACGAAAGAACGATTTTGCTGAAGTTTAAAAACTTAGATATTATTTAGATATACAGATCTGAAAATAATTTTGATGAACTACCAAAGTAGTTAAGAATTTCAAACACGATGAGCAATATTACAAAGCTTTGACATTTTATCAATCGTTCTACATAATTATTTTGATGATCTAACAAAATTATTTTCAAATCTGTTACTTAATTAAATTTTTAGATGCTTTAGCAAAATCATGCTTTCCGTATAATAATTGATTCCAATTTATCTATAGGCAAAATCGAATTACATAATCCGACTACATTTGGATCAAACGCAGTTTCTCTGCCCAGGGCAATATTTTCGCGCTCGCGATGGTGATTCACTAAGCGCGGAACTCTTGACGGATATTGCGTTTGACAAGGGTGCACTCGCGACAGGAACGATATTCTCCTCGGGTCAAAATTTGTTGCTTGAGTTTTTTAGCGATGAGCACACCGCCTTGGGGGATTCCTGTGTGGGTGGCTTCTTAGGACATGCGAGCATATTTCGTAAGCGTCATAACTTATCATATATTAACACAATCAATACGAACTAAAGAAAACTAAGAAATGTTCCTACATCGGTTGAAACTAAATCTTTAATGCTTAAATATATGAATCAATGTGAATTATATATATATATTATTATATAT
>NW_017259348.1:295290-295753 GCF_001594045.1 Atta colombica
ATTAAATGCAGTGCAGTGTTAATTACGTAATAAATAATTATTATGTATTTTATTTATGTATTTTATTTATATCGTTTCCGTTCGTTTATTGTATTCAAGATATGTTTAATTCATTTTTTCAGAAAAACTATATGAGAATAAGACGTCGGTTTCACTCCCTTCAGAAAGGAATTCTACTCTCACTGTTGAGCAATGGATCTTCTGGGGACCTGCGCATGTAGCAACAGCATCCCTTTTGATACTTATATTCTTTATATCTATTTTTCTAGCACTGCAATTTGCACTGAAATATAGAAAGTACCATATCGCGGAGGACTTAGATACCTTGAGTGAGCATTCTGGTAAGTATCTAATAATTATTAAAAATTTAATATCAATAGCAAGTGATTATTTTATAAAATAAAATTAATTATAAAACTGTAAATTTTAAAGTTATATTAATATTTCAATTAAAATTAATTAT
>NW_017259348.1:295853-328863 GCF_001594045.1 Atta colombica
TCAGAAAATGAAAATGTTAGAATTAATAAATTATTTAGGATGCAGTGATATGATGGTAGGCCGAGCAAAATCGATGTCTTCTACGACGTTAATTTCGGAAGTCGTGTCTCTAGTGGGATTGCCAAAAAAGTGCACACCAAAACTGTCGAAACGTAAAATAGCACCTTGTGCGGAGGATGGTTACGATAGTTCGGAAACTTTGGCGGAGTAAATAACAATTCATTGCTTAATATTTAATATTAAAATTTTGAAATATATTTTGATTCCTTTGATATATTTTGATTCCTGATATTTAATTCAATCGTATTTAAATATTTAATATTTTAATATTATACTCAGAATTACATGATTTTGCATTATTCATTCTATGAAAGAGTTATCGATCCATTAAATGTTTTATCGCGACCTATATATCAGCGTTTTAAGGTATATTTTTGGTATAACAGATATGAAGATGAAACTAGTTTGAGCTCGACTACCTTGAAGTTTCGAGACGACGACGAAAGCTGTACAGAGAGAAGCGTGATACCGAATAAATTGCACACCGATAAACCATCGGTGACAGTATCGGCTATTATGGCAATTGGTCAGCCAGAAATAAAATATGCCCAACCAATCAAGTAACTATAACTCACTATTTTCAATGAGAAATTTTATATAATATTTATGTGAATATATAATCTCTCAATATATAATCAAATAAACAGTTTAAAATAACGTATACATTATTCACATTGTAGATTACGAACTCTGGGATCTGTTAGTTCTGCGAACAAGTTGATGTCGAGCAACATGAGATGTCAAAACTCAGCGAGTATTACCGAGAGTCCGCATATTGCAAGACTTCATCGTTACACGCCTAATCGTTTGCAGTCTAAGGTAGAGATCTAATCTGATTATGTATATTTCATTTTAAAAAATCACACAAAGAAGTGAAAGTTAAAGCAAGAAATGAAATAAATTTTCTTCTAAATCTTCTAATTCCGATAACGCAGCGATATTTTATAAATATGCTTAACTTTAATTAAGTTGAGATAAATAAATTGAAATGATAAAAAAACTTAAATATGATAAAAGATCTATAATAATTATTTAAATGTGTCAGATAAATCACGTATTGTTATTCAAAGAAAATTTAAGGAAAAGGTAAATTTAATTTTAATTAAACATTTTGCGTTAGCCAAAAAGTTATTTAATTTTTAAAATCGAAAAATGTTATTAGGATTCATCGACGAACAGCCCACTATCAGGCACATCTACACTCCGCAGTGGTAAAGAGACGAAGGATCGTCGAAATCGCGAGCGATTGTTACAAGGACCGGGTTCGGAGTTCAGCCTGACAAATCCGGAGACGGATATGGAGCTTGACTATTATGATTATAACGTTGCAAATGCCGGCGCCGCGCCAGGCTCGTACTTAGGTATGGATCCAGCTTTTCTCCTATGGATACCCCCGTTGTCGATGTCTGAGGATTCTCAAGATCCATGTGCGGATCGTCCGGATTGTTTTCAAGGCACGACGAGTCCGGCATTGTATCGACTGCCGGAGAGCACTGAGGGCATGACCCTGACCCCGGCCGAGTATCGACGTATGCGACATCAAATCGCATCTAGTATCGAGGAAACTAGATCGAGTCTCGAGCAGCAACGCCAGGACTCGACGTCCTCGTCGTCGTCGAAAAACGACTCGTCGTCAGGCGGTAGCGTTCTGTCCGAGGATAGCATCAGCGAAAGTAGAACTGCTAGACTGAACGAACGCCTGCTGCCAATTCATCGGATCTTAGAGGACTCCAGGACTCGGGTCAGCGAGGAGTCTCTGTGCAGTCAACTTGCAATCGATAGGACACAATGCAGCATTCCCAATCGCCTTCACAGCACTGATATTTCTCAGGAACAGAACGCTTTGAAAGGCGGTCCACAGGATAGTCATGTAAATATTGCCGATTGCGTTATAGTCAAGTCAGAGGATAAATTGGAGAAATCGAAACAAATTTTCCAAAGGTATCCCGAAGATGCAATCCTTCATCATGGTACCTCAAAGTCTTACGTAAATCAAAAAACAAAGGATATTTCTCAGAACGAGAAGAAGAATCATTGCTTAAAAAATGAAAATATATCCAAACTGTCTGGCAAATCAATGAGCTCGAAGACTCAGGGATATATAGACGGCAAAAACAGGACTCTTCAAAGTGCTAAGGATGATCCCACATCGGACATCGTTTTAACGACAAATTTAAACATAATGAGCGGTCCATGCAAGTACCGAGATTTCACGCAATTTACGCAACCACGTGAAATCAATAAACTTTCGGATTGTACTAATATTCCTATGATCGAGTTCTCGGGGCCGCGATTGAATTCACCGGCGACAGCACGGAGATTAACGACGGACAACTTAAACATCAGTTTGTCCAAGAAGGAGATTCAAAGTCCTGATTACGGAGTCGAGAGCGACATAAAGACCGAATCGCGTGATTCCTTCTACGATCTGATCCGTGAAAATGAGGATGGCATCAAGTTCGCAGACGATGACGAATATATTGATAATAGAGCGAATTTGTGAAATTTATGTTGTAATTGCTACATATGAGAATGCAATAAAAGTTATTACTATTTTATAGCTGAGAATATTATATCAGTTATGTCAGTGTAGCGATATTTTGGGAGAATTTGACAGGACACGTTTTGCCACATAAAACGTTGTTATATAGAAGGAAAGGTTTTACTAAAGTATTTAAAAATTTAGCTAGATTTTGAAATTTGAAAATAATTTTATTGAACTCCTGAAATAATTTTATTGGAATAATTTTGTAATTATTTCAAGAATCAACAAAATTATTTTCAAATTTCAAAATCTAGCTAAATTTTTAGATATTTTATCAAAATCGTTTTTTCAGTGTATTATACATATAATATTAGCGATTACATAAATATATTTATATATTTTCATCTTCTATGTACTTATGCAGCAAAGTGATATTATAAATGTTAATATTATAAATGTTTTGCTGTACTTTCTCTAAGACAAATTATGAATAACAATTATAATTTAACGATTTTAAAAATTATAAAAATGAATTAAAGTATTAATTAAAACGTATTTCGACTCACACACACACACACACACACACACACACGCGCGCGCGCGCACACGCACGCACGCACACACACACGCACGCACGCGCGCGCGCGCACACACACACACACACACACACACACACACATCATTTTCTAACGCAAATATAATTATTGTAATCGCTATTTTTGTAAATATGTAGAATATTTTGTATGCGGTATGTAAATATGCTCCGTCCATCATAATGACATGTAGTTATTTCGAAAATTCGTAACCCTAGAATACTTCGCCAGTCATATATATTTCGCTACCCATGATTATCTTGTATTTATTTATCTTAATCGCCCATCCCAAGCCGTATGTTGCTTGACTTTTGTGATTTTACGAGATACTTCGATAATTTATGAACATTGAATGTTAGTGGACATACGATATATGTATGACAAATCAGTTTAATAGCTATATAACATCATATACATGATCATGTATGAAATTATATGATCATAATTTCATATATAATGATATATGAGATGCATATAATAATTTAAGAATTTTATTAAGCACGAACGTATGTATATAAATACATCAAATATGATAAAGAAAGCTAAGTACGGTCAAATTTGGATGTTTCAAATAATACGTTATATATTCTTATAAATTAATTTATTTCAGATATGATTAAGAGCCGAAAATCTTTCGGTTTTAACACAATCATTCTGAAACCCTAATAAACTCTTAAATTAGAATAGACAGAAAGAAAGTAAGAAGCTTATTGCAAAAAATATCCTGGCTGAGGTAATATTTCATAATAAGTTTCTTACTTTCTTTCTGTCTCTTCTAATTTAGGGGGGTTTATTAGGATTTCAGAATGATTGTGTTGAAACCGAAAGATTTTCGACTCTCAATCATATCTGAAATAAATTAATTTAATATAAGAATATATAAAGTATTATTATATATATAGAAAGTATTATTTGAACATCCAAAGATCGTTTTTGGCTTTTTTTATCGTACGTATTTGACATATAATAATATATATTTATATGTGATTGTAAAAATTTTTTCTCGAATCTCTAATGTAAAAAAAAAAAGAGAAAAAAATAAACGTGCAAGAAGTTCAGCTGAAAAGAATAGAATTCTGTGACAAAAACTTTCGACATAAAATTTCAATTTATATATGTATTCTGGGAGATATCTCTTGGATAAAGTTATCTAGAGGTAAAGAAATTGGGCATTAATGTTTTTTATTTAATATGATTTGTTTAATATAATTAAAATATTTATAAGCCAATCTTTATTTAATTACATACCATATACCTTTTTTCATAATAAATGATTTTGTCTTTGATGTAGGTATCCCCACTAAATATGTGGATAAGTCTTGCAACAATGCAATGATGTAATATCTCCATGTATTATAAGATGGATAACGCGAAATTTACTATTCAAAACTTCAGATAAAAAAATATATTTTTTTCTCTCTTTCAGTATTTGCCTGTTAAATTAGATTTTATTAAATATATTTGCAATGTAATTTTTAACTCACTTTTTTATTATTTCATTCGTCTCATTTAATTTGTTGTAAGTATATCGCTGCGCGTGCTTTAGCGCCGAGACACTACCAGAGTGTCTTCAGATTATTAAAAATTTTTCTTACGTTCCAATATACACTATGGATGTCACTGAAAAGCTATATACATATAGGCCCATATTCAGAAATATATTAAGGCGCTAATATGGTATAGTTTACGTTACATATAGAATTTCAGAGATAAAAGCGCGCTTTTATTAATAAATACTGAATATGGGCCTAATATATATGAGCGCGGGCTCATAATATGTATATGATATGATATAAACTATATTCCGTTCAGTGAGAGGATAATCTCGGATCGGATGGAAACTCATTCGTTTTGCGCAGGTCTTTATTTGCGCGTTATATACCGTTAAGCGGGAAGCACAGACTCTTGCATAACGCATGAGACATAAGAAATTGAACCAATCAGAGTTCTTTATTTCACAGAAAGAAAAGAAACGAAAAATTTCAGATTGGTACATTTTCTTATGCGTTATACAAGAGCTGTGCTCCCCGCTTTACATTGCCTGTTATGCGCAAACCGAGGTCATTCTCTCGTTGAACAGAGTATATACGTTTACAGTACATAATTGGAGCCCAATTTTTAAGATAATTCTTTAGTAAATCGAGTTACCATAAAAATGTTTAATTTTTTAATATATATAATGAAATTGAAGTACCGAAATTGAAAATAAAATTGTATGGTAAATTACTCGAAAAAAAAATTTTTTTATTGGGAGTACAAATAAGTTTCCGCCGTTTTTTATAAAAAATTAAGCATTGATTGTGAAAGAACGGTACATAATGTTTGATTCAAAGTAATGGCCATCGCTAGCCACTACTTTTTCTCATCTTTCTGGTAGCACAGATACCGCGTCGGAAGAATGCTTCATCTTTTGAGGATATCCAATCATTATATCGATACAATTTTTGGTCTATCTTCATATGATGTGAAATGCTGCTCAGACAGGCCATGCGTCATCGATCGGAATAAATGGTAGTCGGAAGGAGCAATGTCTGGAGAATACGGCGGGTGGGGTAGAACTTCCCATTTGAGTGTTTCTAAGTAAGTTTTGGCTGGCGCCGCAACATATCGAGCATCATACAGAAGAATCATTTTATCATGCTTGGAATAGTAATGGGCGCGTTTTTCCTTGAGTGCTCAGCTCAATCTCATCAATTGTGTTCGGTAGAGAGCCCCAGTAATGTCTTGTTCGGTTTGAGCAACTCATAATACACGACACCAAGCTGATCCCACCAAATACACAATATGAGTTTTTTTCCATGAATATTCGGCTTGGCTGTCGATGTTGAAGCATGGCCAGGTGGACCTCATGATTTCCTCTTCTTTGGGTTATCGAAGTGGATCTATTTTTCATCATCAATGACTACACGATGCAAAAAATCCTTTATGCCTGGCAAGTAGCATTTCACATATGAAAAATCGGTGTTCAACGTCGGTTTTTCAACTCGGTTTCAGTTTATATGGAACCCAATTCCCTTGCTTTTGAATTATTCCCAATGATTTCAAATGATATAAAATTGTTTGTTGAGTCACTCCTAATGTAAGTGCAAGTTCTTTTTGCGTTTGGAATCTTCATCTAATAATGCTTCCAATTCCGCGTCTTCGTACACTTTCGGCCTTCCGCTACATTCTTTATCTTCGACGTCAAATTCATCGTTCTTAAACTTTTGAAACCATTCACGACAACTTCTCTCACTTAAGGCAGCACCATATGCTTCTACAAGCAATCTATGAGCTGCAGATTTCTTCAAAAGAAGTAAATCAAGTTCCCGCAAATGACGCTTATTCAGCTCAAAACTCGACATTTTCGTACAAAAAGAAATATATGATGCTGATACAAAATCGTTAATATTTCAAGGTTATGGTTGCCGGATGTCTAATCTTACGATATGTCGTTTTACATCAAACAATTTTAACTATAATTTATTAGTGGCGCCGTCTTTTGCAAACGGCGAAACTTTATTTGTACTCCCAATAATATCACGCACCATGACCTTAAATGATAATAAAATCGATTATGTTCATTGGGACGAGCTGATGGATCGTCTTCGATTGCTGACCTCGCGTCAGGCAGGTATAAAATAACGAAATATTGTCTATTATCGAGGATAATCGCTTCGTGTATTCTATTTCAATTTAGCTGGCTTTATTATAAATTGAAATACACAGTCATTTTAATTGACATCGAAATGCCGATGAATAACGTTTTCATAAGAACTTTATGATATTTCACATATTATACAGCAATAATCATAACCTAACGTAACATGTCTGAGAAGAAAAGCCTCGAAAAGTGGCGACTGATAGAAGAACTGCACACTCCGGCGAGAAAAAATTTCCACGCAGACGTGTCATAGTTTATGGATACGATGACCTGTGACAGGCTGATATTGAGATGCGTCTTTATACACGATTCAACAAAGGTTTCCACATTCTCACTGTTATCGATGTGTTGAGTAAGCCTCATGGGCCGTACCGCTGAAAACCAAGAGTGAAAATGAGATAGCTACAGCGACCGCAAAGATAATTCGAGATGATGGAAGATGTTCGAAAAATTTGCAAACTGATATGGGAAAAGAATTTTACAACGCAAACGTGCAAATTTTTGAAAAAACGCAATATAAATCATTATTCAACATATTTCATAATGAAGATATCTGTCGTTGAACGGTTTAATCGTACATTCAAAAACGATATGTGGAAACAATTTACACAATGGAAATTATAAATTGATCGATTGCTTGCTTCCACGTCTCGTATCTGAATACAACGCGCGAAAGCATCGAACTACTGATGCGGCCCATGAATGTGACTGCCACGATTGCTGACAAACTTTTAAACACGGTGTACATTAGCGTAAAGACCGTCACACTCCCGCGATTCCAAGGATAACTCGGTAAGCAAATTTAAGACGATCTTTTGAGAAAGATTACACGCCAAATTGGACTACGGAGGTGTTTAGAATCGTAAAGTACAGAAAACTGTATTAATCCTGACGTATCTACTGGAAGATTACCGCGGAAAACCGGTTGCTGGAGAATTCTATGAGTATGAATTGCATCGCGTCGCTAATCCTATCTAATTGAAAAGGTATTGCGTAAAAATGGAGATAAGATTTACATAAAATGGATATGATAACTCGCACAACTCTTGGATACACAAGGATAATGTATTATAAAAATAAAATTTATTACAAATTGTATAATTATTTTTTTTTCCTATGTAAATATATATTAAATATAAACGCATTATACATGTTATACACATTACACATATTACAGTATGCTATATGGTATGTACACACATACATACATACATACATACATACATACATACATACATACATACATACATACATACGTACCAACGTACATATCATACTATACATAATATACATATTAAACATATTATACATCATATACAAGTGTGCTT
Source organism: Atta colombica (assembly GCF_001594045.1). Lineage (NCBI taxonomy): Eukaryota > Metazoa > Arthropoda > Insecta > Hymenoptera > Formicidae > Atta > Atta colombica. The sequence goes on from NW_017259348.1 coordinate 303,963, forward strand.
TTATTATTGAGTTGTTCGGAAAGTTCGTGCCACAAAAGATTTAAATTAATAAATGTATACTAATTTATTGGGAGTACAAATTAGTTCTGTCCGTTTCCCTAAAGATGGCTCCAGCTGTTGTGAATGATTCATAGTGACAGCTGATTTTAGCGGTTTCAGAGAGGTTAAACATCTGCTAATAATATTCAGTTTATATCGCTTTGAGTTTCATACAAAAATCTTGATGATGAAATCTGTGTTTGAAATGTCGAATTTTGTGTTAACCAAGCAGCATTTGCGGGAGGTTTTGATTTTCTGCTTTAATTGGAAGAAAAGTGCGGCTGAAGCCCATCGAATGCTTGTCGAAGCATGTTATGGTGACACTGCTCCAACTGATAAATCATGTAGGGAATGGTTTCGATGTTTCAAGGATGGAGATTTCAACATTGAAGACAAGCTCTGCTTTAGACAGCCAAAAAATTCGAAGACAAAGAATTAGAGACATTACTCAAAGAAGATCAGAGTCAAACGCAAGAGGAGTTTGCAGAATCATTGGGAGTAACTCAACAAGCCATTTCTGTACGATTGAGAGCCATGGGAATGATTCAAAAACAAGGAAATTGGAGGCCTTATGAAACCGAGAGACGTTGAAAGGCGATTTTTCACTTGCGAACAGTTCATTCAAAGACAACAGAGAAAAGGTTTTTTTGCATTGGATTGTGACTGGAGATGAGAAGTGGATATTCTACGACAATCCCAAGAAGAAAAAATACTACACTAAGCCCGGTCAATCGTTGCCTCAATCTCAACATCAACACCACAGCCGAACATTCATGGTTCGAATATCATGCTCTGTGTCTGGGGCCAAAAGAGTCTTGTTTCTACGAGCTGCTGAAACCTGGCGATTCCATACGGACGATCGATATCGGCTACAATTGATTCGTTTGAGCCATGCATTGCAAGAAAAATAGTTGGAATACGAGCAAAGACATGATGAAGTTATTCTTCTTCATGACAACCCTCGGCCTCATGTCGCTAAAGTCATAAAAAAATATTTGGAAACGCTCAAATGGAATGTTTTACCGCACCCGCTGTATTCTCCGGACATTGCTCCTTACTGGTTGTTCCGAAGGAATGCAGCAAGTCACCGGTTCACTTCTTTCGCAGAAATCGAAAATTGGCTCCAAAATTGGATCGCCTCCAAAGACGAGTCATTTTTTCGAGATGGAATAAATTGCCTGAGAGATGAGAAAAAGTAGGCAGCGATATTTTAATTGATCTGTTCATTCATTTTATTTTGAAATAAATGAATTTTTGAACACAAAAAAACGGATCGAACTAATTTGTACTCTCAATAATAAATGTATACTAAAATTTAAATCTTCTGCGTTTCAATTTTCCTTCAAAATCGGCACGAATTTTCCGGACAACCCAATAATAAAAAAAATATACATATAACATGAAAAAAAAGAAATGAATTTATAATAATATTGTATAATATTTCTATGACAATGTCGGTAGAATTTGAAACAATGTACCGCTTATTATGTGTGTATGGACTCAGAACGATTTTCGTTTCGGATATGGTGTATACTTTGTACAATTTCTTATGCACTGTCTGTGTGCCATTTCAATTGTGTCATTGAGACACTGGGTATAATCATTGAACGTTATGGATCGCTACAACGTTGTTCTTTGCGTTTTTCAACTGTTCATGTCGGTATACATAATTTTACATTTTTCATAAAAGAGCGATAATATGTACTTGTGAAATTCATACAAACACGTTTTAGATATATCGAAAATGCACATACCCATATATATCGGTTTGTCGAACTTCACCTCGAGTTTCCGCATTTCTATCGCGATCAAGTTCTCGGAAAAAACGCTTCTACTTTGTGAAAGTTTAGTTTCACGATTATTGCCTCTACATCGTATTTCCCAATGCACTATGAGCACATTAACATGGTTACGCACATTCTTCATAGTCTTGCTGAAAACCGCATTCATTAATTTAAATAAGTTTTTCTTAGACTCATTCTTTGTTAAAGTTCTAAAATTTGTATTGAATTAGTATTCGCGAAGCCATGAAGATTGAATTGCAGTATACGATGACTTTGTAATGTGGAGATCGTGACGAGTACATTGCAGATTGTGATAATATATGACGTAATGCTTTTTATCATACAATGTATGTCGCGAGAAGCTTCTCCTCTCGCTTGCCGGATGGTTTCTCACGCGTTGTACAAAACGGTAGATCAGAGTGCGCATCATGGAGATGTTGCGGATACTCCAAGTCAACCTCGAAAACGTAATCCATCGATGAATCTAACGCGATATTCATAACGTCAAAATTGTCTAATTGACAATCATAACGTTCGACTCAGCGAAAATCAGCGTATGGCAATGGTTGATACATTGCCCAACCGTACAGATTGTTAACGTCAAAGTACGTATCAGGTACGTTTCGATAGATCGTATGTACGATATCGATTATTGTATGTACTTGTTGATCTGCGCGTATGACCTGTTTGAACATTGACTCAGACCGTCACATTCGATGAATAGAACTATGTCAACGTCGGTAAGAAGTTCAAAATTGATGCGAGTATGTTTCAACGTAAAACTATATAAGTATATAAGTAAGATAGTGTATAATAATATGCGGGATCGAGTCCATAACTGATAATGCAACTATCCCGAAAATTTTCAAATATATCGGCCAACAACAATACTGTTTTTAAATATAGATCACTGTATTCATTGAGTGTTTGGATAGAGAATTGCTGCCATATGTTCACAGTGTGCGCGTAATCGCTCTCGGATACGGTATGATCTATCAGCAAGCTATAAAATAATTCGCGCGTAATTCGATTTCCTTTAATGCAGTTAATGTATTCATACGGAAATATATCTTTATGTGAGAAGATCGAAATCTTCCGCGCTGAAATTAAAAAATTCTGACCGCGTAATTTTCAATTTATCTTTGTCGAGATACGCTAATTTTTCTAAACTGAGAAATTTAAATGAATCTATAAAACGTATTTTTGCACAATTTTCTTTTGATCATTTTTGGTGCTATTGGTAATATTGACATATTTTGTAAATGAAATGTATTATTCTTTAGTTATAGGAAATAGTTCTGTATATCTTTTATACGCAATAGCTATATTCTTGATAATAAAATGTGCATCCCGATAAACGAAAAATTATGAGAATGCAATATGAATCTTTGTAATTCAAGTTACAATTTGAATGCGCGGGGCCTCTCTGTATCGTCCGGTCAAGTGGCAATAATCGCATACTTGCGTGTCATCCGGCGCGAACGGTTTTTCGTATACATGACAGTGGCGCTGTTAAATTTTTGCTAATCATCTCGCGTAAAATCTGCCATGGGCATACATTGGCCGAAAGTATAGATACTCTACACTATGCGCTAAATTTTTAAATTCCTCGGCGGATCATGCGATCGTTACCGCGACGAAACTGATACATACACAACGAATTATTGTACGAGCAATGAACATAATATGCTAAGCATAATAAGTTAAATATCCTGATGTTGCTGATATGTATAGCTAGATGTTTCCATGTCCATTCATCTTCTCTAGCGTGCATTTTAGATCAGCGTAGATCAACAAGACGCGTTCTTTCAATGGTTGCTGAAACTTAACCACTTGTTGTTCTCATTGCGGGCAGCCGGATCGCGGTTGTTAAATTTTCCACTATAGCGTGGACCTCCAATTTCGTGCTTGTGTGAATAGTGCAGGCATCTGGAAAATAACACAAATTTTTATTATCATTTTTAAAAAATGTTGCTGAAAATATTTATAATTTTTTTTTTTTTAAATGTATACGAATCTATCACAAAAATATATTCTATTCTTTGTTGTAATTTACGAGATCTTACAAGACAGGACAGATCCTTGATTCATGCAAAATGCCCGTATTGTCATTACATGGATTCTGCACGTACAAGAGACGTACTTGCCCCTCTTTCGATCGGTGAATCATAAGAATTTCTGTATGGAAGAATTTCTTTTTGTCTTTTCTCGATAAGGTAAACATTGGAGATGTCGTTGAGACATTCAAATCTTTCAATTTGACTCAATGTTATTGGAAACTGGATGCCTGTGAGATTTAGCACTTAGAATAATGCGGATATGATGACTCTCGCTCCGTACGCTTTTTAGCTGAGTGTAAAACGACTACTATCGACTATGCGGAACATGCGGAACATTGTTAAAAAAATTGCACATTGATTATCGCTCTCTTCATTTTAATTTCTTGTGGGAGTTCGATGTGGTATCCACGTGCAACGGATTGAACTTGTTCACGTTCATGGTCAAATTCAGGACATCGCGACAGCGTCCATCCTATCGCGCTCCTGAAATTCCACCAGCGATGTCAAGATAGGCTCTATGAGCGCACAACTCGTATCACTCTTCTAAATTAGACGAACGGAAGAGTTCATAATTTTTATTAATACTTTTATTCGCGCGTTTAACACCTGATATGAATTCACCATTAAACGCGGGGTTTATCTTAATATTATCGTTTCATCTCGTATAACATCTCACACGCGTTCCAGCACTATTTCTCTCGCATCTTCGAGGAATTGGCGAGGCTCGATGTGTCCAAAGTTTATCACGGCACCGGTCAGTATACGATTTTCGAATGTTATATCGATTTCACGCCATCGGAATCCCGCGCTATACCCACTTGCACAAAATGTTCACGTATTGAATCCTTCAAACAAGCCGCGCGATATGAGCAATCAGCAATGATTGTTTAATACCAATCGATAATCGCAGGCGTTTAATACGACTCTGTTCTTCTAGCAATTTGATGAAATTATCGCAATGGTGTTGCCCCACCTACGCAAGAAACTCTTCTCATATATTTAACTGAGCAGCTTGCGCTATGAAATCACGCTCCGTTTGATCCATATTAAAATATATTGTTTTTCATAGTTACTAAAATATAATTTTTGCATAGTTGCATTAAACATTGTGCAAATAGGACATAGATTGCATGGTAATATTTGATACAGCAGATTCCTTACAATATATACCGTCAATATGTACGAGTATATATTGACTAATAACATGTTGGCGAATAGCGTGAAGATGTAAAAATAAATCATGCATTTTTATGATGAACAAAATTTGTCACGATCTGAAGAATGGTTTGAAGTATATAAATAATAAAAGTATATGACACATCTTATTTGTTCCATCCAAAGTTGATTTCAGCACGTGTTATCGAACAAATTGTTACTTCAGCATGACTAACAATGTCACTGTCGCTTTCATAACATGAATCCGCGATACCATAATCTGATTTTGATTCTGATTCTGATTCTTCTTCATCAATTATAAATTCATCTTCTGAATCTTCTAAAATCAATTTCTAATTCTTCTTGAGCTTCATGTTCTGCATTTACTTTTACTACATCGTATTCCATCTTGAATAAAACAAAGAAAAAAATTTTGGAAAAATTGAAGATTCACGTATATATTTCCTCAAATCTTTCAGTTTCACTATTGACAGCATGTATATAGATCTCTCCATTTTTATATACTACTGAGGGCAGGAGTTGCATTTTTGTGAACATTCAATTCTTTTTCCATCAATCGAATTTTTTACTTTTGTATCTCTCTAGGTTTCATAATATGATCTAATGACTTCTACATCGATAACTAAGATATGTAAATTTCACATTTTTGACAAAAGGCTAGATGGAAATGGGATATTGATGGTACATTATTTTTATGAACAGATATACTTTATTGTTATTGATGTCGATCTTTTAGATAAAAAAAAGTTCGATATCATTAAAATGCATTCTTAGTACATGTGTCATTGTGTATTAGGCTTAGTGACAGTTACATTAAAAATTAACTTGCATATTTCCAAAGTTAAATAAAATTCTAGATTGGATGCCTGAAAAAATAGTGGAGGAGGAAATATGTATACAAAGAACTCTAATGCATCAGTCTCTTAGCTTCCACTGCAGTCATCACACTTTAATTGAGAATTGTGAGAATTCTGCTATTCTGTGCAAAATGAGTACAAATAAACAAATATTGTTCGTCGATGGTGCATTTACTTCATAGAGAACTTGGATTTTGAAATGTATTTACTCGCAATGATAAATAGTGTGCCAAACATGGGAGATGGTAGTTATGTGAAGATGTCAATGCGTGTAATTCAAATTATAATCGTGTAAATTCAAATCTTCATACGTCATGTATGATTCATGATTTTAACGATGAAAGCTACATTGAATCTCTATCACATATAGACATAAGACTGAAGAATATATATTATTTCTGCGTTATAAAATATGATCTTCCTGTTAGTGATATTTATATTGAAATATTCTCAGCTCACAAATACGAATTGGAAACTATTGATACTAAAATAATAATTTCCAATAATAAATTGGATATTTCGCTGGAAAATGTGAAATGGAGAGGATTTATTAAAGATACATAAACATATGATGATATTACTGATTCAGTTGACTGAATCTGCTTACTGAGTCTGCTCACTTCAAACACACTGATATCTATGAAATATGGAATTTTTGAATATTGGTTGAGAGATTCAGTATTTAAAAGAGAGAGAGAGAGATAGCCATGTTATTATATCAATTGCTCAGTGGATATCGGTGAAATATTCGTACAAAGTAGAGCAGATTCTCATTACAGTCGTTACCGCTTTCCTCGAAAATGCAAGAAAGTATAAACTATTACATTCTGATTCAACAAAAAGAATCATGCAAGTAAGTATTACAATTTTAAGTATTACTCTTTTAATTTTTTATGTATTTTCTCTCTACATCTCGCTTACTTACAGGGTGAGCGTTTGGAATTTCAACTACCGGTTTTTTGAGTTTGAAAGGCGTAATAACATTTATGACGTATCAGAAATTTAGTTTTTTGTTTGACATTTACGAAATGGGTCGTTATACGCTTGAACAAAATTGGGAAATATTGAAAACTTACTTCCAAAGTGGTGAGTCTTCAAATCAAATTGTAAGAAATTTACGTGGAAAATTTGATAGAAAAGAAATGCCTTCAATGCAGTTTGTGAATCAATTTGTGAAGCGAATTCGGCAAACTGGATCCTTATTGAATAAAGCAACTCGTTTACGTGCTCGTCTAGTAAGGTCAACTGAAAACATTGCTACTGTTGCTAGAGTGTGCTTGAACAACCATCAACATCAACTCGCCATCGTTCTCAAAACTTGAACATTTCACGCACTTCTTTGAGAAGAATTTTGAATAAAGACCTCGGCCGTACAAAGTTCAATTAATGCAAGAATTGAAGCCGCATGACCATCCGATGCGTTTTCGGTTCGCCTAATGGGCTGAACAACACTTGGATGAAGATGAGAGTTTTTACCGAAAAATCATCTTTTCTGACGAAGCTCATTTTCACCTCGGTAGCTATGTGAATGTGTAACAAGCAGAATTGTCATTTGGGGATTAGAGAATCCGCACGTCATCATGGAGAAACCGATGCATCCACAACGACTGTTTAGTGTGGTTTTTGGTCCGGCGGCATCATTGGGCCATTTTTCTTCGAAAATGAGCAAGGAGTTGTCATCACTGTCAATGGCGAGCGCTACCGCGCCATGCTAAACGAATTCTTGCTTCCCAAATTTGAAGAAGAGGCACAGACGACATTTGGTTTCAACAGGACGGCGCACCTTGCCACACAGCCAACGCTACAATCAATCTTTTGCGCACTGCCTTCGAAAATCGCATAATCAGCCGAAATACTGATGTCAATTGACCGCCTCGCAGCTGCGATTTGACTCCGCTGGATTATTTTTTAGCTGGAGAACCATCAAGGATGAGTGTTATGCTAACCAGCCAGAAATGATTCAAGAATTAAAACATGAAATCAAAGTTGCCATTGTCGATGAAATGCGCGCCCACACATTTCCATACAGTGGAAAATGTACTTGAAAAATTGGATTGATAGAATGGGGTATTGTGCAGTCAGCCGTGGAAGTCATTTGAATGAAATTGTATTTCATGTTTAATGGCAATGTACTACCTTTCCAATAAAGCCATAAACTTTGAAAAATATTCATGCGTTTTTTTTTAGAGCCAAATTAAATTCCAAATTTTAAATGGCCCTGTATATCTCGTCTTTTTTATTACAGGACATTTCCTCGCTATATGCCTTATATCCAGGGTTGGGTAACTAGTTAAAATGTTAAAAGTTAAAAAAAAGTTGAAAAAAAGTTAATTACTTTTAACTTAACTTAGTTAATTTTAAATGCATTAAATTTTAACTTAACTAAGTTATTTTTAAATATTAATTTAAAAATTTTTTTTTAAGTTAAACAATTTTTTTATCTCTTTTAAATATCTTAGAAAAATAATAAGATATAATAAAATTAAGAACATATTCGTAATCTGTTTATATTTAAAGACCATCTTAAGTAATTTCTTAAGATACTAATACAATCCTCTGATTGGTTTATGCAGTTATGCCTTATGCCATAAGCCTTAGTCCTCATATATAATAGATGTTTTAAGCCTTAAGTCATAAGAAATTAACCAATTATAGTCAATTATTCTATAGTATATTCTTCTCGCATTCGATTGTAAATTTCAATTTCTTATGGTCAATTTCTCTTTGGCTTAAGACTTATTAAAAAGTAATCACTGATCTTCTATCTTCTCTATGTGCTGGCGGTTTTATTAAAGTTACATATATAGTTATATCATTATGTGTTATATACTTATATTATATCACATATGAAATAAAAAAATTAAAAATTTAATTTACTTAATAATCTATATTGTAGTTATTTAATCTCATTTTAAGAAAAATTACGACATTTTGATTTAAAAAATAATTTTTTTCAAAATTAATTTTTTTTAACTTAAGTTAATTCAATATTGACTTAACTTACATTAAATTAATTTTTTATTCCTTCAACTTTTAACTTAACTTTATTAATTTTGTAAAACCATTAACATTAACTTTATTCAGTTAAAAAAAACATTAACTTACTCAACTCTGCTTATATCTTAAGAAAAAGATACGCATTAACACTTACAAATATCTGGATATTGGAATAGCCGAGGAATAACCGTGTCTCACGTGGAAATCGCGATCGGCGACACTCGAAGTAAACACATCGTTTTGCCATATGCTACGTCGATAAATAGGTGAATGTTGCGATTGTGTCGAGATGCAGTCGAATACTCCATCGTCGTTAGTGATTCAAGATTTTGTGATTGAACTTGTCATACATAATGTGCACAATGTAAAAATTATCATTAAGTATTTGTATATGAAACTATACTTTTTACGCTTGAACTTGAACGATGCATTGAACACGTGTATTTCGATTTATGTCATTGTATGTAGTAATAGTGTAAGCGATAAATTCAAATATTTCATGACTTATTTACATCAAAATTGCATTATGAAGGAATTATAGATGTACAACTTTGCTTCCGCCGTTTTCCTATAGATGGCTTTAGCGGTAAGTGGTGGTCGAAATAAATAGATCATAGACGTCATACAATAAACTTGGGCATCTGTCAACATAACTCCATACAAACATTAGTTGATTTGTGTCTGTATCATAAAGTTATTCTCGATTGAAAATCAGTTTACGAGCCAAATTCTCGTCATTTGCAGGAGGTTTTAATTTTTTGCTTCAATATGAAGAAATCTGCGGCTGAGGCTCATCGAATGCTCTCAAATACTTATAGTGAGGCCGCTATTAGTGAAAGAACGTGTCATGAATGGTTTCAACGCTTCAAGAACGGTGATTTTCATGTCGAAGACCAGCATAGCGGTGGAAAAGAGAAGGTTTTCGAAGATGCAGAATTGGAGGCATTACTTGAGCAAGACTCGTATTAAAATCAAGAAGAATTGGCACGATCATTGGCAGTAACTCAACAAGCTATTTCAAAACGCTTCAAATGGGAATGATTCAGAAGCAAGGAAATTGGGTGTCGTACGAATTGAAGCCGAGAGATGTTGAACGGCATTTGTTTGCTTGTGAACAGCTGTTTGAAAAGCAAAGACGGAAGGGATTTCTGCATTGCATTGTGACTGGGGACGAAAAATGGGTTCATTACGATAATCCCAAGCGCAGAAAATCATGGGGAGGCCATGCTTCCACGTCAACGGCCAAACCGAATATTCACGGCTCCAAGGTCATGCTCTGTATTTGGTGGGACAGCTCGGCGTAGTGTATTATGAACTGTTAAAACCGACTGAAACAATCACAGGCGATCGGTATCGAACGCAATTGATGCGTTTGAGCCGAGCATTGAAAGACAAACGGCCGCAATACAACGAGAGACACGATAAAGTGATTTTGCAGCATGACAATGCTCGACCCCATGTTGTGAAAGTGGTCAAGACATACTTGAAACGTTGAAATGGGAAGTCCTACCCTACCCGCCGTATTCTCCAGACGTTGCTCCCTCTGACTATCACTTGTTTTGATCAATGGCACACGGCCTGACCAGCACTTCCGGTCTTATGAAGAAGTAAAAAATTGGATCGATTTGTGGATAGCTTCAAAAGATGACCAGTTTTTTCGACGCGGGATTCATACGCTACCCGAAAGAGGGAGAAAGTAATGGCCAGCGATGGACAATACTTTGAATCATAAATGTATAACCAGTTTTTTACAATAAAGCCTCGAATTTCGAAAAAAAAACGGCGGAAGCAAAGTTGTACACCTAATATTTAAGATAATTGTACTTAAGAATTGGTATTGAGATTGTACTTAAGGTTTCTGGACTACTCAGTCCAGAAATCTGCATTGACGATGGCGACACATCAAATGACGGTCTGGCGAAACCGGTAGCCACACACTAAGCAGTCCATGTCCGTATGCTCGCCTGCAGCGCCGAGAATGAACGAGATAGCGGAACGAGATAATTCCTTCTCACACTAATCACTTGTTTCAAGCGAAAATGCTTTTTCAATAATTTCGGTCGCTCGGCGATTCTAGGTATCAATAAAGAGCGGGAAGGCATTCTAAATAAAATATAAGTTTTAATAAATTGTAGTAATAGTGTACCCCTCCCATTAATCCAGAATAGCATAAATCATGTCAAAAAACGCAACAGATATTTAATTGTTTATTTTTCATTGCGATTTATTTTTCATGCGCGTTATAGTATACCTCTTCTTCATAATCTCGAGTAGCAAGAATAGTTTAGTGGAAGTAGAATTTTACCGGAAAAGAATTATAATCCAGCATTTTTCTTCAAAATTTCGGAAGGCTATCAGAAAGAAATGCGTACGTTTGATACTTGAGATTTGTGAAGAAAATGCTAAAAAAAATCAAATAGTTACAAAAGGCATTTTCACTTATAAAACGAAAAATATTGATTGTATGGAAAAAAAATCGATATAAAAAATGTAGGTATTCAAAATACCTACAAAATGAGCTATGGAACATTAAAATTGATCTATTAGTTCAGAACAAAAAATTTAAAAGCACCGAAGAAAAGACTTTTTTCACTCACTCTGTTCATTGAGATTTAAACGCAAAACTTTGAAATTCTTGTAAAATATAGCCCTCATAATGACGAACAAATCTAGCCTTGACCAAGTCTAAAATGTTCATTAGTTTTTGCAAAAAGCCATTTGTTCACTAAAAACTGTCTGCGGAAAACTTAATTTCTTCATCTTTGAGCAGTTGCACAGCAATTTCCAGGGGTGATTTTTCTTCTTCAAGAAGAATTGCACTATCACGTACATTTAATAATAAAACGATTTTTTGCAGTTGCCTTATAAAGTGGATATCTTTTTAAAAGCGTATAAAAAAATGGAAATAATTTCGTTAATATCATATCAAATAGCCGTGTGAAGCATTTGAAATCTGATACTTTTCTACGAATTTAAAAAAAAATTATCCTTCGATTATTAGGAACCATAATAACAATTTTTTTTCAAAAAGTCACTATGACTCTAGTTTTAAGAATAAGAGTTCCGTCTGGCATTAATTTATCAAGGAAAAATTTAATTTGTTATTAAAAAAATCTCAAACTTAACCATAAAATTTTTAATTTCCAGAAAATTTTTTCTTTCTTGAATTTTTATGTTTAGTTTATTACTAAAAAATCACGTTTAAGTATGGAACGCATGTCTGATTAACAGATTTAAGTCACATTATGTTTCTTTATTTAATATGTTGTAAACAGTCCAATTGAATAATTAAATGCAATTATCAATATAAAATTGTTTTTGTGAATACTAATTTGTAGATGCAAATATGACATATATAAACAAATAATTAATAAATAATTTGTCAAATGTTAGTGTAATTGTTTAATATAGTTGCAAAATGTATTTTTCGTGTAACATTAATTTACTTTTATATTTGCGAAAATTAGTATTATATCTTCAAGAGTTAATATTTGACAAATTAGTATATTAATTATTAGATAAGATTATTCGTCATTACGAGGGCATTTCAAGAGAATTTCAGTTTTAATCTCAATAAGCATAATAAGAGAGTGAAAAAAAGGATTTTTTCATCAAAAGATGTTTTTTATTTTTTTTCTATTGAATTAATAGATCGATTTTAATGTTCCACGTCTCATTTTGTAGTTATTTCGAATACGTATATTTTTTTATACTGATTTTTTTTCACAATCAATATCTTTCGTTTTATAAATGAAAAACGTGCTTTTGTAACTATTCGATTTTTTTCGCAAGTATTTTCTTCACAAGTCTCGAGTCTCGAACATACGCATTTTTTTTCTGATGGTCTTTCGAAATTTTCGTGAAAACAAATGCTGGTTTATAATCTTTTTCCAATAAAATTCTATTGAATTATTCTAATTACTCGAGTTTATGAAGGAGTATATGTACACTATATAACGCGCATATATATGAAAAATCGTAAATAATTAAATATCTCGTAAATTATTGCGTCTTAACATAATTTATATACTATTCTGAAGAGTACACTATTACTACAATTTATTAAAGCTTATATGTTATTTAGGACCCCTCCCTTATTATATGCTTAGGGCCGCAGAGAGACCGAGATTGCTGAGAAGCATTTCGGTTTCATTTGAAACAAGCGACTAGTGTGAGAAGAAATTCACTGTCTCGTTCACTCTCGGCGCACTGCAGGTGAGCACATGGATAGATCGTGTTTGTTTGTGTGTTACAGCATCGCACCACGATAAATGGCCGAACTTATAGTGTGAAAAAGTGACATTTTGATGACGAAATTTATATTGCGTGTCATTTCGTTATTATTTGCTTAATTGTGAAAATGTAACTTGTCTCGTATCAAAGTCGTAATTATCGATAAAAACTAAAGTTATCTTGGAATTTTATATGTAAAAGCATATATTTTACTCATTTCAACAGCTGTCGGATCATATGTTCTGCCCGAATATAGGCTCACTTTACGTGCCTTTTACGATTTATTGATCATCAAGGGAGGAAAGAACAGTTTTAATCAATTTTTATAAGTATTTTAAAGCGATCTTGTCATTTCGTTTCATCCAAATTGTCTTTATTTAAAAATTATGCAACATTAATGTCATAAAGTAACGTGTCATTCCTCGCTCCTTACAATTCCAACATGGCCGCCGCGACTAGTCAGGAGCCTTAAGAAATTGATATTGAATTTTCCTTGTGTTAACCTTAGGTTTCTCTTTTTATAAAAAGAAAACCTAAGATGCATTATGATGTATGTGTCAAACAAGGAAAGAAACTTTGTCTCTTAAGCGACACTCATAGAAAGAGACGGCGGAGATTTAGAGAGAGAGACGCTTGCAAACTGAGCACACTATGTTATCTCTTCCATCATAATTAAGAAAGACTGAACTGGTGTGTGTATGATTTTAACTATTGCTTCACCACTTATTGCATCGCTGTCTTACAAGAAAGGTTAGGCAACTCCAAAATTTAGAAAATTCTGAAACATTGTGTGCAAACTATTTTTTGTTCGTGTGGAATTGCTGTTAATATATATAATATCTTTTCTTTTCCAAGTACGTTGCAACTGGCTGCTCTATCAAAAGCCAAAATTAAATAAACAATGTTTTATAAAAATAATAATTTTTTTATTCATACTTTATTTTTAATTGTCTGAAGTATTTTGTATATTACTTATGTATATTATAAAAATATTTGACTAATTTTAGATTTGATATATTGTTATTATTACACACTGTTATTATTACTGTTGCTATTGTTGTTGTTGTTGTTGTTGTTGTTGTTATGTAAAAGCTCATATTTTAATAGTTGCTGTTAATACTGTATTGATGGATTGTATTTATCATTTACGCTATCTTGCGCAGCCAACGCGGTATGAGACGAATACCTATGGAATGCGAATGGCGTTTTTGTTCATATTTGAAAAATGGTTTTTTTCGGAACATAACTAATGTACATCATTGTTTTCAGCGTCAAATGGTGTTTGATTTGCGTTGTATAAAAATTAGAAACATTTTTTAAATAGTGGGTGAGGTTATAAAATAAATAAATAAAAAAATTTTTTATTGTAGTTTAAAGTATTCTTAAAACCATTTAAATTTTGTTCCGGAAATTTTTTTGTATCTTTTATAATTGCGACGATACTCGCTTAAAAAAAACTAATTTGTTTCAAAAGGTTATACCCCCTAAAACTGTAATTCTGCACAAATAAAAAATAGTGTTACGGACGAACTTTTACTTTTGTGTACTTTTCTTGCACACAAAGTTTCAGAATTTTTTGATTTTTTAAGTTGTCCTTGTGCTGATTTTTTGTTGCTGATAGGCATAACAGCAGTTTTGCTGACGCCTAATTATTTGCAAGCTACTTTAGTCTATTGTATCATATTTTATGTTCATGTCTATTTCTCTGTTAATACGTAATCTTTTTCATAGAGCAATAAACTAAATTAAATTAAAAAAAAATTTTTGACAGATCAACATACTTTAATGCTTACATTGTTATAATATAACTTTTTATCTGTCATATTTCTTGTATACATTGCAATAATAATTTTACTCAAATATACAAATTTTACTCAAATATAAAATTATAATAATTCTTTTCTGTGTCGCACAAACGATCAATATGATTTTTTTTAAAGGAATTGAAAATGTGCTTATGTGAACTTGCTATAGTAGACGACACGTTGGAAGCTCTCGGAGCGCCAAAAGAATACCAAAGACTACGTAACTGGATAATTCGAATAATAATTGTATGGATTGTATACGTTTTTCATCAGTTAGCATGTATTAATTTTGTTATTTTCTTTGTTCTTAATAATGACATAAATTTCACCAAAATTTTTTTTTCGACGAGTATTATGTTTCTGAATGATTATCCGTCAAATGTCATTATCTTAAATGCTTTGATTTCTGCAGCTATCCTTGGTTAGTATTATACATGTGTATATATTTACTTTGTAAGCTATTTTTATTGGCATTGTGCATTAAAATGTTTACAGTATGAAATACATAAAGACCTTTTAGTAACATATAAAAAATAGAACCCATCAATGACTATAATAATACATGTATGTTTTCCGTTTTGTCTGTACAAAACATGTATATGCAATACTTATTTTGAGTTTTAAAAATATACTAAACAACAATTATTTAAAAATAAATAATTACTCATTACTTTTTACTGTTAAATATTTATAAGAGATGAGCATCTTTAGAAAACGTTGAGAAGGAAGAAAATGTTAAGTAATCGAATAAACATATGTAATTGAATAAACATATGATCGAATAAACATATGATCAAAATTTCTATCTCCAATGAACTTGTTATATAACGTTATAAAAAAGTAACAGCAAAAGTAACGATAAAATTGTAACATAAAAGGTAATGGTAAAAGAGTAACAAGAAAACTAATGGTAAAAGTAACTGCTATCCCTGGTTAAGGGAAAGCCGCGCCGCATGTCGATAAGTAGTTATAATACGATTGAATCAGACGCTATGCCTCCGCAACAGAACAGGCTTCCATATCCAAAGCATTTAGCGTCGAAGAACGTAAATGCGTTTCAAAAAATTCATATAAAAGGTCCGTATAAAAATTTCATCTTTGCTCGCTGTGTGCATGCAAATATTTGTGCCCCGAAGGCACAACTGTATAAAACTTGTTTCTACTGTGAAATTTTTTACGCTCTTTCCAAATATCCCCGCGATTCGCCTTCGAATGCATTAACGTCTATGAAGGGATGAGCATGAGGTAACTTCACAATTTCAAATTGGAATATACAAAGTGACGTGATGTGATGTTTGGAATTCACTGTTATAGATTTTCAGCGATTTTTGCTTTGGTTAAGGAAATATTAGGTATAAAGTTTTTGCAAAAAGTGAATTGGAATTTACACTTTCATATAAAAATGAATGTTAAGGTAAACGTACTAGTGACCGGACGTATATTGTAAGTCCGGATATTAACAAATTTAATTAATTTATATTATTATTTAGGGATGCTCTGCATGTAATATGTTAAGAAGTACAGAATATCGGATATCGTCAAATTCTTTTTATTTAATTATCCAAATCGGATAACGAATTTTCCGGATATTCTATAGGAAATCTACAGGAAAGAGACTTCGGGAAAGAAAAAAGAAAAATGGCATGATTCTTTAACCAAAGAGGCTTTAACAAAAGATCCTTTAAGGAGGTTTTACATTTAAAAATCGATTTTGAAAGCATTTTTTGAGAATTTTTTTAATAAATAAAAATTTAGCTATAGTTAAAAACTAATATAGGTCTAGAAAGTGCGTACAATATATGTATAAAAAAATATATTTTTTGTAATATTAATTTTTTACACAATAGTAATAAAATGGCGCTGAAATTAGTCTGCACCATGAATACGGTCAAATGATGATCAAAATAAAAATACAGATCATATTATTGGTCTGATAGCATAAATAAAGTTTTTTCTTATAATGAATAGACTTGTAATTCTTGCCCGAACCAAAATAATTAATATCATATGCATATTTTTAAAATGACAACAGTTTGATAAAATAATTCGAACCTTTCTCACATTTTTCCTTTTATTTGATCTTCAAAAAAATAGAAAAAATTACCGTAAATTATTAATTCTAGTATGGGCGACATATTCTCTGAATATAATCATAAAAGTAGAAGTCAGTCGAACTTTCAACTTTTTTGGAATTGTGATGACCATATTCGGAAACATGATTTCGGGGAAAAGGCAAAATAAGTTTCGAAATATTTTAGTATAAGTATCGCTCCATTTTTCGTTAGAAAAGAAACGAAAGTGACGCTCAGAAGAGAATGAAACTCTGCTCTGTGGATCTGCTTGGATAGAAATATTTTAAAATGATTTTGAAAGGTTAAATATAAATAATGGTCGGTGCGCGCTATTTGAATCGATTAAGAGGCCCCAAACATCATATTTTATTTCGTATATCTTGAACAATTTTCTTCTAAAAAACATTTTGTGAGATATTTTTGAGACTATAAGCTTTCAAAAAAAGTGAAAATAATTGATATTTTTTATCTCTAAAATGTAAAATCCCCCTTAATAAAACATTTGTTTAATATTTTAGCAATTGTTTAGCAATTTCGTTTAACATTTCTTAGCTTATTGACAAATTGTTATTTTCTATAAGGTATGTAGTTTTCTGGTGGCTTTCTTTTTCGTTATCTAAAAACGAATTATAGTTTAAAACGACTGAAACTGAATTACAAATTTTGGATAAAACTCATTTTGAAATTCTGCTTCTCATATATGTATAAAATATTATATTGAAACATAACAAGTAAATAATAAAATTCTAATTTAGTCTGATTTCTAATTATTTATTAATACGCAATTAGCGTTATGCTTATACATAATGCATATGTTATAATATCAATAAAAGATGACTAATTCTTTTTCAATTCAGATGCATTAGCTCCAGATTTCATCGAATCAATGAACGTTTACGTGTATTATATTCTGATTTGTTTGAAAATAGTTTGAAAATAGATTACAGAAGATCCATCAACACAAAACAGATCCATCTTTGTGCATCAGCGGATAAGGATCACAGTCAATATATATGGATTATAATGTAATAATTATTTAATAGAATTATTATGTACACATGCATGTATATATGTGTAGAGAATATCTCAATCTATTTTTACATCAACATATTTACATTAACATAAAAGTATAAAAAAAATGTTTTCTCTGAAAATGCAACTGCTTCGAGAGAAGCCTAATGTGATCACATTATTTTTTTCTAAATAGAGATACGATGAGAGACGTAATGAAAAAGATGTTATGTTGATTTGCTCTTTTTTTAAAATTATGTGACATTTTACGAAATATGATTTCTCTATAATCATTCTGCATGTAAAAGTACGTGTATTAAGTTAGAAATATCAATAATTTACGAAAAACTAATAATTTACGAGAAATAGGTACATTTCTCTGGCACATACCATATAATTGACATTAAATATCTCATAAACCATTAATTTTTTGATAATGTTCTAATACTTTTATGAATAGAATAATGACATGAGTCAGGTATAAAAAAAACATATATTTGTTTGTTTAACAAAATTATTCATTGTGCCTACGTATTTTTTATAAAATGGAAGAGACCCCATAAAGGCCGATTTCGGCCTCCTTCAAATTTTGTCCAAACTCACGAAAATCTATATTTTGTGATCAGTTAGATTCAATTCGAGTGATTCCAGCTTAAACGGAGCGATGGAGTTGTTATATTTATTCGAAAATCATTATTTTTAATTTTAAATGTATTTTTATTCCTCATCTTTCAATTTATCTGTTTCGAATCAAAAAGCTACATCCATTTCATATTCTAGATAAGCATCACTGTGTGGTATTGAGATGTATTTTTCATATATCTATAGTATTGTAAATACCACAGAATAGATGCAATATGCGCATAGCATCCTACAGTCTGTGCTCCCGTTTTGCATTGATAATACCAATCTTTTAATAGGATCAAAACCATCCTTCTCATACCGAATCCAAAGTTGGTATTGCTTGGATGAAGTATGTCGAGATTGCAACTTAACCCTTAAAATGTCTGCTTCCTGTTTCTGCACGTAAAGCATGTAATCACTATCTTCCGCCATATGTTCTCGTCGCGCTGCTTACTTTATCTGGTAAATCCCAATCATTATTCTATGAAGATCTTATCAAACATGGAGATGGATGTTGCCTATATTTTCTTCCAAATGATAGTCTTTCTGAACCATCTTTCATCTTCTACAATCTTTTGGAGATCATTTTTTAGACAAAGCGAGCATTCTTTGAACAATTATTTCATCATCTGATGATATTACTACTGAAGATGGTCGGTAAGCACAGTGCGGATACAATTTTTACGTAGTCTCCAATGTATGATATTTGAGTATTAGGAAAAACATTGGTCAGCATTTTCATGTTTTAAATCATTTACGGATAATTCAATGGATTTTGGTCACAAGTCTGGATTCATTTGCACTTATAGCATCATGTCCTCTTCCTGCTTAAAAATAAGGCATTTTCGGTATCAATTCATATTCTTCCAAGATTGTTATTGAATCACAGAATCCTCGATCTTCGACTATAACATTTTTTTGGCCATAACCATTCTAAAAGTAGAGAACTTCTCTTTTTCATCATACTGTTCAATATATTGACATCATATTTTTCTCAGCATTTTTGTCAGCAAAATAGAGACCAAAGACTGTTCCAAAATATGTTCAGTAGTACTATCATCATAGGCTTAACTAGAGATCTGTTTTTGCATAGAAATAGAAATAGAACGTTTTTGGAAAAAATAGTTACTACTCTTTTCTATACATGTATGTTCCAAGTATACATGTTCTACTATATATATGTATATTCTGTTACAAGTATTGCCACGTCTTTATCTTCCGCAAATACAATAGAAGCTTTTAGTCATATCCCTAGTGTGTAAACATATGAAATCTTCTCTCGCTGTATAATTCAAATCAACATGATTGAGGACAAAATCTTTCATGAGTGCTTTTCTAGCAGAATTTATTATTTTATCAATTGTACGTCTCTGTATCTCGAAAAGTGTTGACAGGATTGAATGAGACATTCCTATTCTCAATTTAATAAGGAATAAAGCAAGATAAGTGCGTGTATTTTTTATAGATGTTTTACAGATTTTATCACTAACGTAAGTGGAAAAATTATTTATTGAAATCTTTTGCAGATATTTCGATGATAATCAACATCACTTAAGGCTCCAAGAGTGTCAAAATCCAATGATCGTTTCTTTGCTAATATTCTCGGAGATTATCTTGGTTCCACTTAAGATAGTTGTCGATATTTTTTTATTCGATTAGCATCATCATCTTTGAAAACATTATCATTCAAATACCTTTTGCAATATCGAGCAATTCCTTGAATTATTAATCCATTATTGATAAAGACCTGAAGCTTAGCCTAGAGAGATATAACAATAAGTGATTGTACAGCTTTGCATATAATACAATATTTGTATAATCTGGCGTTTCTGCCAAAAGGAAGTGTTCTGAAAAGAACTGTTAGATGATAAAGTGTAAAAATATCTAAGAGGACAGGTAACTCTGAAAAGAACTTGAACAACAGACATTAGAATAATAATAAATAGAACGAACGTTTGTGCACAGGACGCGTGCAAGTGTAGAGTGCTTGTTGAAGTGAGATAGCAATTGGCTAGCGTATCTATGACACCTACTCAATGAAAACAAAGTTCGTAGCGATCGTCGAAATAAATACATTGCTGGAAAAATTCATAAAAAAAAGAGATTCGATAATTCGAGATTTGAGAATTGTAATCTCAAAATGACATTATGAACGATAAATTCATAAATAAATGAACTTCTGGACAACTATATGATTTTTTTTTAAAAAGAAATGTATATTGCAAAATATGTATAAATATACACAAATAGTGTTTTTGTTTCAAGCACGCGAAAAGTTTCGAAGAAATTTTCTTATTTCTTAATTCAATATGCTCCAAAGTTACGTCGTAATAACATTTGCTTCATATAAAAGCTGTACAATGTGTACTTATGAAATAGTAGTTTACAAATAAATAGTTTGCACGAAGAAACGATGTAGATTTCTTAAAATTCAACTTAGACGTCCAATTAGAACGTTATTGTTATATGAAAATTTACATACATATGCGTGGGATATTGATGTACTAATATGTAATGATGTATCAATGACATGTAAATCGTCTCTGTGTAAGTGCTATTTACAATATGAATATTTACAATATGAATATGCGTCTTTACGATCTCTTTAAAACTATAAAGTGGAAAAAAATTTAAATTTGAATAAGTTATAATCGATTAAATGTAGAGGCAGAGAATTAAGGCTGTTTTATACATATTTTTCAAAATGAAAATGAAATTGTGAAAAAAATTACAGATTATTCTAAATCACGTTTAAAAATAATGCGACAAAGGTAACGATTTATTGGTTTATTCGGAATAATAAGTTTTAATAAATAGTAGTATTTCTTTAATCTGTGTTCTAATAAAAGTATACGGAAATGCATTGTATATTATAGAATAAATGATAAATATCTCAATTTTTTAATATAAGTACATTATATTCAGGATTATATATGTAGAATTATATTGCGATGCATGAACTAATCCAGTAAATGCATGAACTTGTCCAGTAAATAAACAAAATATTTATTTGTTCTATATCTTTGTAAGTAATCACTTGAATCGCAATGAAATTTTGCATAAATTATTTTATGTGAATATTTAAAGTACTTATAAAAGAAAAATGTAAATTTTTTTATCATTAAAAAAATTTTAACATTTATTTGAAATGTAAATATTAAACATACGTCCAAATTCAATTTTCTTTGTAGGGACTGTATATCTAATTCATCCTTAAATTGTCAATTTAATATTTTTTAAGTGTTGTACCTAAAAGAGGAACAATGTAACAAATAATATATTCAAAAAGTATTTAAAAAAGTATATCGCGCTCGAAATCGTTTCTTTTATCTGAAATATATTTTTCCATAGCATTTCGAGATAATTTAATGCAACAGTTAAAATGAGATATTCTATTGTATATACGTAATGTACAAGAATAATTAATTTCAATTATGTGAAATAATTATACATTGTGAACCTCAAGTAATAACACTATAGCTTATAAGTTTATATCGAATTCTACGTTAAAAATATATTTTGCTTAGTACTTTTCGTATGTCTCTCGATTTGATTAATTACAACAATTATAATTTATTTACAGGCATGTTCATTTACAACTGTGCCTTATATCACGCAAATTAAACGTACTATTCAAAGTACAAATGTTAATACAAATGATACGGTACTTTTCTGAAGCTATATCGCTCTGTCTATCACTGTATCATCAGGGAGAATGGACATTTTATTCTACCGTGGTGCAATTATATGTATATTTTGATTTCGTTTTGAGTAGCGTTTTATTTCTCATATTAAATTATATATGTTAAACTATTTACATTAAGGTATAGTTACAGTAGATCAAAGCATTAATAATTATTTATAATTAGAATAATAAGCACAAGCAGTAATGAAATTGTACATGTCAAAGTTTTATTTAAAATGACAAAATCTTATTCACTGAATAAGTTTTCAGTTTTACTACAAACTTTCGTTTAATGTTAATATAATTTTCAGATAAATGAGACAGTAGCAATTCTTCACAAATTGTCCAATTATAATCTCGAGGATTTACGTAAACAGGTAAATAATTACAAAATTTTATATAAGATTTTAATTGTCTTATACGTAATTTTATTAGCTCTCAAAATTCGGACATCTCCCTAAATTTCATGAAATGATTATGTACAAAATTAGGACATTATATTAGGTGTACAACTTTGCTTCCGCCGTTTTCCTATAGATGGTAAGTGGTGGTCGAAATAAATAGATCATAGACGTCATACAATAAACATGGGCATCTGTCAACATAACTACATAGAAACATTAGTCGATTTGTGTCTGCATCATAAAGTCTCGATTGAAAATGTCAGTTTACGAGCCAAATTCTCGTCATTTGCGGGAGGTTTTAATTTTTTGCTTCAATATGAAGAAATCTGCGGCTGAGGTTCATCGAATGCTCTCAAATACTTATGGTGAGGCCGCTATTAGTGAAAGAACGTGTCGTCCATGGTTTCAATGCTTCAAGAACGGTGATTTTGACGTCAAAGACCGGCATAGCGGTGGAAGAGAGAAGGTTTTCGAAGATGCAGAATTGGAGGCATTACTTGAGCAAGACTCGTGTCAAAATCAAGAAGAATTGGCACGATCATTGGGAGTGACTCAACAAGCCATTTCAAAACGCCTCAAAGCCATGGGAATGATTCAGAAGCAAGGAAATTGGGTGCCGTACGAATTGAAGACGAGAGATTGAACGGCGTTTGTTTGCTTGTTAACAGCTGCTTAAAAGGCAAAGACGGAAAGGATTTCTGCATCGCATTGTGACTGGGGACGAAAAATGGGTTCATTACGATAATCCCAAGTGCAGAAAATCATGGGGAGTTCCCGGCCATGCTTCCACGTCGACGGCCAAACCGAATATTCACGGCTCCAAGGTCATGCTCTGTATTTGGTGGGACCAGCTCGGCGTAGTGTATTATGAACTGTTAAAACCGACTGAAACAATCACAGGCGATCGGTATCGAACGCAATTGATGCGTTTGAGCCGAGCATTGAAAGACAAACGGCCGCAATACAACGAGAGACACGATAAAGTGATTTTGCAGCATGACAATGCTCGACCCCATGTTGCGAAAGTGGTCAAGACATACTTGGAAACGTTGAAATGGGAAGTCCTACCCCACCCGCCGTATTCTCCAGACGTTGCTCCCTCTGACTATCACTTGTTTCGATCAATGGCACACGGCCTGGCTGACCAGCACTTCCGGTCTTATGAAGAAGTAAAAAATTGGATCGATTCGTGGATAGCCTCAAAAGATGACCAGTTTTTTCGACGCGGGATTCGTACGCTACCCGAAAGATGGGAGAAAGTAGTGGCCAGCGATGGACAATACTTTGAATCATAAATGTATAACCAGTTTTTTACAATAAAGCCTCGAATTTCGGAAAAAAAAACGGCGGAAGCAAAGTTGTATACCTAATACAACAATTGTGTTATTCCTTTACATATTTTAGAATACTTGTATATACATTCTAATGCCACAGGTAAAGATAAGCCAGAAAAAGTTTTAAAAATTATTTTTTATTTTATATATAACAAAAGTTTGTGAAAGTTATTTCATATTAATATACTATTAATATACTGCTATCATATAATCATACTCATATAATCGTACTCAATTCTACTATCATACCATCTATATTCTACTATCACGCTAATAAATATTCTGCAAAATATGTTCAATTTTGGCATATAGAATTGATAAAATATTTTGTAATTGATATTAATATGTACAAATATCCCAAAAATACATATAAAAGAATACAATATTATATTAAATTCACAGTCTTGTATTAAATCCATTTTGAGTTATTTATTTTTTCATAATTTCTGTATGTCGATCTTGCTTCTACTCAATATGTCGTTACTTAATCTAAAACATTTTAATTAAATAACTTAACTTTTGAAAATGTGTATTAAAATTGACTCAAGTTTAATTTATTATTTATTAAGTTTATACATTAATATGCTTTACTTTGAAACTAAAAAATCGATTGATTTTAATACATATTGAAGTTAAAAATGACAAAATGTCATTGAATGTAAAGGATAGGATTGCTCTTTGACATCTGTGACAAAGTAATATAATTGATGTTTTATAATAATAAAATCTTTATAATAATAAAATTTTAAATTTACTCATCCGTTTGATGAAAATTTATACAAGTGTCCGAACTGCCAAGAATGTATATATTTATATATAA
>NW_017259348.1:330293-330520 GCF_001594045.1 Atta colombica
TATATATATCTGCCTACAGGAAGGTAGATGGAATCGAAATAAATATAAAAATCTTTCGTAATAATAATTGAGATATTAAGATTTATTTGCAATTGTACTAATGAGCGCGCCGATAGAAACGCTCCGGCCGCTCGAGGTATAGTCTGGACCACTTTTTCAAACATAGACTGTGCCAACAACGCATGGTAACGAGGAGGTAAGAGGAGAAGCCTATGTTTGAAAAAATA
>NW_017259348.1:330564-338226 GCF_001594045.1 Atta colombica
TATATATATATATATATGTATAGTCTGGCCTATTTTTTCAAACATAGGCTTCTCCTCTTACCTCCTCGTAAGTCTACGACAAGCAAAATTAAACTTTTTCAAGAAAAAGAAGAAAAAATGGAATTTCATTCTTATATCACGCAGCGCTTGATTTTTGTTAGATTTCTTTTGACGTAAGAAAGAAAAATCGTGAACACTGAACATAACTCTCGTTACTAAAATTTTTTTCTTGACTCTCGTTATATAACTAAGATTAATTTTTTCAGAGATATGAAATAATGTATTTATTAAAGTTGTATAGCATCACGGGGAGGTATGTATAATATACTACTAATAGTTTTTCTATAGATGGATGCAATTTTCAAGGTCACCTGTACTTTTTTAAATGGAATTATATAATTTTTTTTACACAATATGATTCCTCTAATTGGTGTACGTATAAAAGTATTAAGGTAATATATAAAAAAAACAATAGTTTACAAGATTAATACTTTATTATTTGGCTAATACTTTATTATATATGATATAAAATATTTAATAACTCATAAGCTATTAATTTTTTTATAATCGTATAATTATATCTTAATACTTTTATGGATAGAATAATGAGATAAATAATGAGATCTATTGGTGGAAAGAAAACACATAGTTGCTTTAAAAAAAATATGTATGCAAAAAGGATAACTTAAATAAGCAGTTATGTGTTTTCTTTCCATCAATTGATTTATCTCATTATTTTGTTCATAAAAGTGTTCATAAAAGTGCTCATAAAGATAACAAAAAAATTAATAATTTACGAATTATTTAATATTTTTTTTTTTATGTCAGTGTATGCCAGAATACAAAATATTTCGTAAACTATTGGCTTTTGATATGTCACTATCTTATATATATATATATATATATATGGTACATATATACACTTTTATATATGCAAAATAATTAGAGAAACTATATTGTGTAAAAAAAATCATATCTATTTACAAAATCAATTCTATTTACAAAAATAGAGGTGGTCTTGAAATCTCCGAGCGCCTCCACTCATAAAAAAACTCTTACTAGTATACACATATTGTATCCCTCTTAATGCTATACAATTTCAATAAATACAGGGTTGGCAAGTAACGCGTTATTTATCACATCGTTATCGTTACAAATTATTTTTATCAGTAACGACATTACATTTTCTTCTGAATAACGTTCATGGTAACGCAATTACATTTTTGGGATAATGGTAACGCTTTCACTAGTTACTTCCATCATTATTTTATTTTTAACTACGTAAAAGTTTAGTCGTAACTATAGCTTTAGTAAACAGATGAAACATTAACGATCTGATTGCTGTCTAAAATCTGTTCTTCTATGATGTGCTTTTTCTATTCTTCCTGTTTCTTGATTTTTGCTATTATTTACATCTTGGTTTTTTGCTTTTTATCCAGTTTTTTGTTTATATCATCCGAAATAAAAGGTAACGAATTTCGAAAACAAGAAATATATAGCAAAAAATTATCAATAAAATAATTTTAATTGAGAGAATAATTGCAAAGGAGAAAAAAACAAAAAGTAAAAAACAAAAACAGGAAAAAAACAAAGAGCACATTGTAAAAATAGGCTTAAATCATAACGCCTTTTTTTCATTGTATTTATAGTTTATATATATAGATTAACTCAAATATAATCTTTACAATACACCAGTATAATACAGATTATAAACAATTATTACTTTTTTATTACAATATGGAAGTACAAATAAGTTTCCGCCGTTTGCAAAAGACGGCGCCACTAATAAACTATAGTTAAAATTGTTTGATGTAAAACGACATATCGTAAGATTGGACATCCGGCAACACCATAACTTTGAAATATTAGCGATTTTGTATCAGCATCATATATTTTTTTTTGTATGAATATGTCGAGTTTTGAGTCGAATAAGCGTCATTTGCGGGAACTTTTGATTTACTTCTTTAATTTGAAGAAATCTGCAGCTCATAGATTGCTTATAGAAGTATATGGTGATGCTGCCTTAAGTAACAGAAGTTGTCGTGAGTGGTTTCAAAAGTTTAAGAACGGTGAATTTGACGTCGAAGATAAAGAATGTAACGGAAGGCCGAAAGTGTGAAGACGCGGAATTGGAAGCATTATTGAATAAAGATTCGTGCCAAACGCAAAAAGAACTTGCACTTACATTAGGAGTGACTCAACAAACAATTTCATATCGTTTGAAATCATTGGGAATAATTCAAAAGCAAGGGAATTGGGTTCCATATGAACTGAAGCCGAGTTGAAAAGGCGACATTGAACGCCGATTTTTCATATGTGAAATGCTGCTTGCCAGGCATAAAGAGTTTTTTGCATCGTGTAGTCATTGGTGATGAAAAATGGATCCACTATGACCCAAAGAAGAGGAAATCATGGGAACCACCTGGCTATGCTTCAATATCGACAGCCAAGCCGAATATTCATGAAAAAAAACTCATGTGTATTTGGTGGGATCAGCTTGGTGTCGTGTATTATGAGTTGCTCAAACCGAACGAGATCATTAATAGGGCTCTCTATCGAACGCAATTGATGAGATTGAGCCGAGTACTTAAGGAAAAACGCGCCCACTACTTCTCCAGGCATGACAAAATTATTCTCCTGCATGATAATGCTCGACCACATGTTGCGGCGCCAGTCAAAACCTATTTAGAAACACTCAAATGGGAAGTTCTACCCCACCCGCCGTATTCTCCAGATATTGTTCCTTTCGACTACCACTTGTTCCGATCGATGACGCATGGCATGTCTGAGCACTTCACATCATATGAAGATTCCAAAAATTGTATCGATTGGATAGCCTCAAAAGATGAAGCGTTCTTCCGACGAGGTATCCACATGCTACCAGAAAGATGGGAAAAAGTAGTGACTAGTACGATGGCCATTACTTTGAATAAAACATTATATATCGTTCTTTCACAATAATTAATGCTTAATTTTCATAAAAAACGGCAGAAACTTATTTATACTCCTAATATATTAGATGTACAACTTTGCTTCCGCCGTTTTCCTATAGATGGCTTTAGTAAGTGGTGGTCGAAATAAATAGATCATAGACGTCATACAATAAACTTGAGCATCTGTCAACATAACCCCATAGAAAAAACGGCGGAAGCAAAGTTGTACACCTAATATATATAATTTTATATAATTGTACATAAATAGACATATTTTATATATAATTATTTTTTTCCGAGTCTCTGAGGTATTATTTTTCGTAATAAATTCTCTACAGTGTTTTAAAATAGTCATTAGCATTGCATATTATTAAATTATTATATTAGCATATTATTAAATTATTTGTCAATTTAATTTGTGATATTATTTTGGCTTCAATTTAAGCGTGATATTAAATTATCTTCACAATTTAAGATTATATTTCAAGACCAACAAATAATCAGCGTTATTACTCGAATGAGAAATTGTAAAATTATATAAAAATATATTGGTAAACATTCACTTTGATGAATACGACTTTCTTCACTTATTGTACAAAAGATTGTTTCACTCGAAGTCTAATGATAATGTTGAGATTTTTAATTAAAATTAAATTTTAAGGAGATATCGAGGAGAAATATATACAGTTGCGTCTCCAAAGAAATTCTTAGATCACTTAATTTGTATCATTGTTTGTTAATAACACAATCTGGTATTCTTGTATTAAATAAAAGTAGAGTAGACAGATTAAGAACTTGGAGCTTTTTAATTAAATTTATGATTAAAATTACAGTTATCGTACAGCATTTTGGAGGGAGAAAGAGAGGAAGAGAGAGCTTTTGTAATGTTGTAACTTAAAGTTTAAAATTGATATATAATAAATTGCACTAATAAATATCATTGACATATCACTCAATCAATTTTTTAATAATTGCAAATTTTTAACTTGTGAAAATTTTTATGTATTTTAGTTTAATTTTAGTTAGTTATTTCAGTTAGCAAAATATTACATTTTTCTAACTAAAATTCATACCAGTGATAATAATCAGTATTTTTTTTGGAAAAAATTTTTTTCTACCAAAAATAATAAAATAAATAGAAAATTTTATGGATATAATGAATGGATATAATGAATTGTGTCATTTGGTGATCACAAGTATCGTTCTATTTTGTTATGTAATTTCTGAATGTCAAGAAAGATAGAATGATGTTTGTGTCGACTTATGTTATCACTAAATGGAAAACGTTTATTCCAATTTACATGTCAGATCCTTTATTTTGTATCTTTCAGGACCGGTGTGCCACTTTTTGATAAATTTTATCCATTAGGTAAATCTTACAATCCGTGTATGTGACTGAGTAATCTTGCTACTTACCTAACGAATAAAATTGACTGAAAGACGAATTTACAGAACAACCGGTTTTTAATGACAGTAACGATATCGTTACATTGTCATTGAGCAAATTATAATTAATAAATTACATGATAAAAAAAAACCGTGAAACAACAATGTAACAAAATCGATATTGTCGTCCTAGATGCCGACTACGAGGGGACCACTTTTTGACCTCAATAAAATTATTGGAGAAGGAGAGGGGGCAATGCTCCTTCAATAATTTTTAATTTTTAGTGTTTTAACAAAAGTTTTTTTAATGATTACAAATAATTTCTACGATCTAAACTACGAGAAAGCATCGGCCACGTGACATACCCTATACATAACGTACGTTCATGTGGCAAATCAAAAGTGACAACGTTGGTACGTTGTCTCCTAAGGAACCTTCAAACAAGAAACACATATGACACGGTGTGACTTAGTGTAACATTACATTCTTATTGTTCGTCAATATTAAACAAGAATGAAATAATCATTATGTTGTACTGAATTGCTTGTTAGGGCGTAGGTTCTGATTCCCATCAGGATGCTTCTCGGGTATCATTTATTCCTTGTTTGACATTTATTAAACAACAAGGATGACATAATAACCAGAAAGCATCCAGGTGGGAATCTAAACATGTTCCTGAAAGGAACTCCTAGTATTTCTGCACATTGTACTAAAGAAAAACTTGAGAAAAGAGCCTTTTTCATGTAACTGCAAAATACTTTGTGCATTACAGCCCTCTGAAAAAGTGGATATCAACTATATAGCATTATTCACTTTTTATGATGCTCTTGATGAAAATCGCTAAAATAATTCATTAAAATCTCTTAATTTGATAGATTTTAGTTATTTTAGCGATTTTCTATCAGCATCGCAAAAAAAATGGATATTGTTGTGTCCTTCTTCCTCCTCCCCCCCTGCTTCCCATATTTTTCAGTGCCCACTAATATTCTTCGCAAATCTAAGTCACCTATGATTGTTGTTAAGAATATGCAAATATGAACATACGCATAAAGAAAATTAATCAATCGCATTTTACATATGTCTTTATAAAAAAAGAAATGCGATTAGATAATTTTCTTATGCATACATTTATGTGACTATGCAAATTTGTGGATATATCCTAAAAGTTACAGAATAGTTACAGAATCTATATTAATAAAAATTTTCCTATCTGCTGTTTTAATTAAAAATTAATATAAAATTTAGACTATATGTTATATACATATATATTTTATATACACAATATATATTATAAGAGTGTTCCAAAAACGAAAAAAAATAAAGCTTTCGCAGACAGAATAGACTAAACTGAAAAGAAAGATCCTCTACCATTCTGTGTTTTAACGAGATATTAATTACTGAAATTATATTGTAAAAATGACTGAAAATTGGTTTTCAAATTTTTACTCAAATACTATGAACTTTACAGAAAAATTGCAAGAAATAAAAATGTTTATTTTCTTCTAATAAAGCTCTAAAAATTTTTTTTAATTTTTTCAGAATTTTTTAATACCATATTTTCTCATGTTATTAAGAAAATGCAGTACTAAAAAGTTGATAAAAAATTCTGAAAAAATTCTTATAAGAAGAAAATAAACAATTTTTGTCTCTTGCAGTTTTTTTATAAAGTTGATAATATTTGAGTAAAACATTATTGAAGACCAATTTTTTACAATTGCAAAACTGCAAGAGACAAAAATCATTAATTTTTTTCTCATAGAATTCTAAGAATTTTTTCAGAATTCTTTATCAACTTTTTAATACATTTTTTTATTTTTATCAACATCGCGAAAAAACAGATAATTTTACTGTTAAAAGTATTATTGAAAAATTCATTGAAAATGAATAACGTTTTCAATGATATTTTATAGCAAATTGAATGAGTTTATGCCAATGGTAATATTTTATCACTGAAGATTTTAACACTGACTAATGTTTTCAATGGTATATTAATTTTATTGCTAAAATGAGTATTATTATTGATTAATATCTTATTCCAGAATACGCATCATAAAATTATGATAAAAAACAAGTTTTTTCCTAAATTTGGGAACTAATTTTATAGTGCTTCGAAGCAGTCATCCATCCGGTTGCATATTGCCATCCGCTATCGTTGACTTCTAAAATTATATGGAACCGATGCATTTCGATGATCCACGAACACCTATATAATCATTGATGTATAGCTATGATATATCTATTCAATATATAGTCCTGATAAAAATTTGTTCAGTTTAACTGAACATCTAGTCAGCTACTGTCTAATATTTAATTTTAATATTATAACGACTATTTTCAAGTTAGGAAATCATACGCTGTACTTTTCTAATACAGTTATCATGTATATCGTCTTTGAATAGAGGTCTCTCTCTCTTCTGTCGATAATAGTACGCTGTATTAATACAGTACGGGTTATGTACCATGATGTACCTAAACAGTATGCAATACAGATACAGAGTTGATACGTTGTACTATAATATCATGTACACTTTTTGTACTGCTACCATATAATTACACCGCCACTTCATGACAATACAGTAACAGTACGGTAGCAGTATCTTGTGCGAATATTGTGGGATATTGCACGCTTGGTTATCTGGGGTAATATTTTTATTTACTATTGAAAATCTTATCACCAGTCAGTGATAAAATCTTTAGTAGTAAAATATTGCCATTATAAAATTCCATTGAAAGCACTACTGGATTATATAAATGAGTAACTTTCAATGCGAATGATATTCCTATTGACAATAATCCAATGGCAAAATATCATTGATCGAATGATATTCCTATTGATGTGTACCCAATAGTAACTAATATACCATTAGTTGAATGATATTCCTATTGGACTACATCCAATGATAAAATATTTTACCGCTGACTTAATGATTTGCTTATTGAATGCTTCAAGTAGTAACATCATTCGATAATGATAATGCCGTTGAATCCATATAATTTTATCATTAGTTCAAATGATTTTACTATTGATCTGAATGATAATACCATTGACGCTTTTCGCGATGAGATAAGAAAATACAGTATTAAAAAATATTGAAAAAATTCTCAAAACTTTAGGTGAAGAAAACTAACACATACACAATTTTTGTCTCTCGCTGTTGTTCTGCAAAGTTGATAATATTTGAGTAAAACATTATTGAAAACCAATATTCAGCGATTTTTATAATAGTAATTAATATCTTGTTAACTATTGCAAAAATTGCAAAATGGTAGAGGACTTTTTGATTTAGTTTAATCCCCTCTTCTATGAATTATTGCTAGATTCTCGCCGGGCATCCTGTATAT
>NW_017259349.1:0-1727 GCF_001594045.1 Atta colombica
ACCCGACCTAACCCGACCCGACCTAACCCGACCCGACCAAACCCGACCCGACCAAACCCGACCTGACCAAACCCAACCCGACCTGACCTAACCTAATCTAACCTAACCCAACCCAACCTATTATATGACAAAATTATGAAAGTTTTGATCGTTGACATTTTGATTTCTACCTTTTAAGGAGGCATGGGAGAGGAATGAATAGGATTTTTCGAAATAAACTACTTTTGTATTGAGTCCCCTACCACCATTTTTTCACTTTTTTCGATACTTGAATACTTTAAAGTTTTGTAAAAAAAATTCCACAGTCTAACACAACCCTAGGAGCATTGAAAGAGGGACCCCCTCTGTATGTGAAAATTATTTTAAAAAATTATTTTTTTTTATTAATTCCTACATCCTCGCCTACCAAAATATTAGTACCAGATACTCGTTTCGGGCACGTACATAACGATATCGTCGGTCCTCTACCTCCATCTAAAAATTTCAGGTCATTTATTGGAATGACCGATTTACTCGTTGGCTAGAAGCTATTCCATTACAGGATTGTACTGCAGACACGGTGGTAAAAATGTTTTTAATTTATTGGATAGCCAGATTTGGAATTCCACGCTTGATCACAACTGATCAGGACCCGCAATTCGAAGCGCAGCTGTTCGACGAATTAACCAAACTCGTTGGTTCTAAATGTTGTCGAACAACTGCATACCATTCAGAATCTAGTGGCATCATCGAACGATGACATCGCTCTTTGAAAACTGCATTAATGTGCCACGGTGAAACTCTGAATGGACACTGCCAGTAGTATTACTCGGACTAAGAATTTTATTCGGACTAGAAATTTATTTCAAAGAAAATCTATTAGACGTACAACTTTGCTTCCGCCGTTTTTTCCCGAAATTCGAGGCTTTATTGTAAAAAATTGATTATACATTCATGATTCAAAGTATTGTCCATCGCTGGCCACTACTTTCTCCCATCTTTCGGGTAGCGTACGAATCTCGCGTCGAAAAAACTGGTCATCTTTTGAGGCTATCCACGAATCGATCCAATTTTTTACTTCTTCATAAGACCGGAAGTGCTGGTCAGCCAGGCCGTATGCCATTGATCGAAACAAGTGATAGTCAGAGGGAGCAACGAGAATACGGCGGGTGGGATAGGACTTCCCATTTCAACGTTTCCAAGTACGTCTTGACCACTTTCGCAACATCGGGTCTAGCATTGTCATGCTGCAAAATCACTTTATCGTGTCTCTCATTGTATTGCGGCCGTTTGTCTTTCAATGCTCGGCTCAAACGCATCAATTGCGTTCGATACCAATGTCGCTTGTGATTGTTTCAGTCGGTTTTAACAGTTCATAATACACTATGCCGAGCTGGTCCCACCAAATACAGAGCATGATCTTGGAGCCGTGAATATTCGGTTTGACCGTCGACGTGGAAGCATGGCCGGGAACTCCCCATGATTTTCTGCGCTTGGGATTATCGTAATGAACCCATTTTTCGTCCCCAGTCACAATGCGATGCAGAAATCCCTTCCGTCTTTGCCTTTCAAGCAGCTGTTCACATGCAAACAAACGCCGTTCAACATCTCTCTTCGTACGGCACCCAATTTCCTTGCTTCTGAATCATTCCCATGGCTTTGAGGCGTTTTGAAATGGCTTGTTGAGTCACTCCCAATGATCGTGCCAATTCTTCTTGATTTTGACACGAGTCTTGCTCAAGTAATGC
>NW_017259349.1:1827-6013 GCF_001594045.1 Atta colombica
CGATGAGCCTCAGCCGCAGATTTCTTCATATTGAAGCAAAAAATTAAAACCTCCCGCAAATGACGAGAATTTGGCTCGTAAACTGACATTTTCAATCGAGAATAACTTTATGATGCAGACACAAATCGACTAATGTTTCTATGGGGTTATGTTGACAGATGCCCAAGTTTATTGTATGACGTCTATGATCTATTTATTTCAACCATCACTTACCGCTAAAGCCATCTATAGGAAAACGGCGGAAGCAAAGTTGTACACCTAATAGGTACTTCTGTATCGGAATTAATTTATGGCACTACGCTCAAGTACTGGGTGAGTTTTTCTCCTCTGACGAAATGCCGAGCGATCCACGAATTTTCGTTGAGGATTTCCGCGTAATTATACAAAAGTTACGTCCTATACCAATCTCTCATATTAGACTTAAGTTATTTTTCCATAAAGATTTGTATATGACGTGCTCTCACGTCTTCCTTAGAGTAGAAGGCGTCCCCTGGCGACCAACTGTACACCGGACCGCATAAAATATTAGAGCATATATCAGACAAAGTCTTTGCTATAGAAGTCGATGTATTAATGCCACTGTCGATAGACTTAAATCCGCTTATTTAACAATTCAAGATTCAGAAACTACCCAGCAAATGAGAATGGATTAAAATGGATTGAAATTTTTTTCTACCTGAATGCGTATTTTAAACAGCGAATACTTTTTTTGGATTTAATTGAATTCAATTGGATTCAATTAAAGAGATTCAGTTGAATGCATTTGGATTGAAAAGCTGCATTTCCTATTCAAAATTTTGAATTTAACAATATTCACAATGTGTGTGTTATGCACAGGAAAAACTAATATAATATAACCAGTTTTTTACAATAAAGCCTCGAATTTCGGAAAAAAAACGGCGGAAGCAAAGTTGTACACCTAATATAATTTTTAGATTGATTTTTAGATTGAAAGGCAGATAGAGATATGCTCCATACAATTTCTATAAATGAATAAAAATGCATTCAGGATTGAAAAGCATTCATTTTAACATTCGTGAATCGATATTTCTGAAAATTTAAATCTATTTCAATTCATTTCAATCCATTCTCGTTTGCTGATACTCCGTCCACTGCGTGTTCAATTAACATTCCAGTGCAATATGAATCAAAGACATATCCTGATCTAGCAATCAAGCGAAAGTCTGTTAGATTTAAGGATTAATTCGTGCTTAATATATTATATTAAGCGATCAATAAACATAAATTTTTATTTGTTTCATTTAATTTTATTTTCTATTATTTTCGTTCTAGCTAATATAATTTAATGAGTATTTCTTTCCTTAACGCTTACACTGGGAGGGGAGTACTGTGACGTTGCAGACGTTATTTGCAGCACTCGAGTCAGTTCTTTTTTCCGGTTTTCCTCTCTCTCTCTCTCTTTCTCTCTCTCTCTCTCTCTTTGTGGTGTCATGACGTCCTGCGTGCGGACTTTTTGTAAGCCTCAGTGATAGATTTTAAGTTAATTCTCGGTAAGATTAATCATCCCTTTACATTTATTGAGAGATCGACATCAGTTATTGTTCATTAGATAATTGCTCGCATCGTCAGATAAATGTTTAGATTTAGATGTCAGATAGATGTGTTATAGATTTTTGAGTTTCGTATTTTAACCTAGTAATGCGATATCGAGCCGTCATATACAATCACGTTTCTACTCTTGTAATCTATACGTTCTAAATAATTATTTGAGTTTGTATTAAACTGCCTTATGGCATATGAGTCATTAAGAATGAGTAACATTTATTTGCAAAGTTAACGATTTCCCGCCAATTGTCCTTTCCCATTAGTCATCGCCGGCGCCCAGACTCGGCGCGACATTAGTCACAGCAGCGTAGCCACACGTAGTGTAACAGTAGCTCCGCTTGGTTAGGAAAAGAAGGGACAAAGGCAGGACTGTTCGCCTGCGCGACCGTCTCGAGAAGGCGCTAAAAGTGATTCAAAATCAAAAACTTTATTACAAGCTTTGCTAAAACTAAGAATTAATCGACAAAAGTATTTCGAAGGGTTTGAAATAGCTTATATGAATTTAGAGTGAGATACTTGTGTTGTCAAATGGAAAGCACTAACTGGAATCTAATTGTGTACGTACTTCGATTTTTTTTATTTGTTCTTTTTCAACTTTTGAATCTCTTTTATTAACACTTTTATTATTTACTCGAAATATAATTTTAAACTTCTTTAATTCTAAATATTGGAAGTAATTAATTTTTGGTAAGACTAAAGTTTATCTAAAATAAAATCTCTTAAATGAAAAGTAGTAACTTAGTATATTAGTAGTAACTTAGTAGTAACATCTTGATTTGCAGTGCGAGATTTAGAGGATGTGAGATTTAGAGGATGTGAGATTTAGAGGATGAAGAAAGAAATGAATTTGTGTGTGTGTGTCCTAAAGGAATAATAAAACAAAATTTGGAGCTAATTTATAATCATGAAATAGAGATACAAAAATTACGGGAAATTTTCAAACAGTTATAATGTTGTATACAATTTTAATATTTGATTGTCTATAAAAAAAAACAATTTGGAATATTTTAATGATAAACAATAAAATTATACAAAATAAAAGAATATTTATTTTTAATGTAATATTATCAATATTTAATACCTTATATTATATTTAAATCATAGATTGAAGAAAGAATTATATATAAATTATAGATCGAAGAAATTTCTGAATTTCGTCGACAAAGAGATACAGCTAATTAAGTGCATTAAAGATGCACGATGAAAGACAAGATACTGTGTTTAAAAGCAAATGCCAATTTATTCTGGCTGAGACAGAGCGATAACCAAATAGTTTATGCAATAAAGGATGCTAAATAAAGGTGCCATTCAAAAATCTTTCAAAAAAGAATAGTACAAAGCAACTTTTGAAAACTAGAAGGGAGCTGACTAAATATACAAGTAGCTATAGCAATCTAGAGGAAGTAAAATAGAAATATCTCTAAGGTTATCAAGAGTGACTTAAGGGAATATAACATTGAGAAAATCTCGGAAGTTATTGAAAATAACAAAAATCTAAATTTTAGGAAAAGTATTATGTGAAAATGCTCGATTTGCAAACTCGGGCCCCAGAAGTGAAATAACAATAAATGAAGACCAAATCTTAAGAATCATGGAAGACTTCTATAGAGTTGTATAAGACCAAGGACGATCAATTCTCAAGATTTAAAATACTGACAATTCAAAAGGCTCAAAAGATCTCCCAATAACAATAAATGAGATTGAAATAGCACTTTCTCAGATGAAAAATAACAAATCTCTAGAAGAATTTTTATTGTTTTTTCGCTTCTGACGATTACAATCTAAGTGATGAGTGAGTAGAAACTTTAAATAAACAAAATACAAATGTACATACTAAAGTACTATTGTTTAGCAATTAATTGCAAGTATGTTTGTACAGATATATAAATTATTATTATTATCATTGCAAAAATATTTGTATTCCTTTACACTTGTACTATTTAAAAAAGCAAAGACTCATCAATCTTGAAACGCAAAAATATATGATTAGTGTACAACAAAGAAAGAGTAAATATAATTTATACATTCATTGTAATATTTTAAATATCGTATTTCGATGTCATTTCAGTAGTATTCTGTAATTAGTAACGTATCAACTGAATATTCTGTATCAACTGAATACTAATAATTGATAGAAGAAAAAATAAAAAAAAAGACAGAAGATGAGAAGAAAAAAGGTGTTGCCCAAGCAACATGTCGATATATTCTCTTAGAATATATAAAGATATTTAAAGAATATTCTAATATTTTTATCTATTTTAAGCATCTTTTGAATTTTTGTATTATGTAAATATTTATAAACAGATGTTATGTCATTAAGGAATCTCTTTTGTAATATCATCTTTAAGTTTTCTATCTCAGATTTTCTAATAATTGTATAAAATGTAAATATTGATCATATTGAATCTTTCTGCATCGGTGTAAACATATAAATTTTTTACGAAAAATCTGATAAATAAACTCCAATAATATTCTTATTGTTAGTAATAATCTGCAATTTCCACTACTTGAATAGACATTGTATACGTATACATAATTGAGTTATACATTATATGTATAATTGGAAAATATTAAAAAGATAGAAAAATTGACATATATATATATATATATATATATATAT
>NW_017259349.1:6110-8391 GCF_001594045.1 Atta colombica
CGACAACATAAATTTAAAAAATAATATTATTAAAATTATTAAAATTTTTTGTGATCATGTGTAAATATTTCTTTAATATTAATTTTTAATCTTTTCTTTTTCAAGAACAAAGATATTTTAAATTTCATATAAGTACATTTTATACTTCTGACTTATAGAAATGTTACCATCGATGTTTTTTTGCAATGACAAAGTTTAAAACATATTGACCTCTGTCTCTCTCTCTCTCTCTCTCTCTCTCTCTCTCCCTCTCCCTCTCCGCCCCCCCTCCTCCCTCCCCTTCCCTTTCACTTTGTCTTTCTCCTCTTGTATCTTTACCGCAATTAATATATTATCACAGAAAAAGTTGTGTAATTACATAGATTTATTGGATGGTTTTATTTTCTTTTTTCATTTTTGATTTTACTGCAAATTATTACATAAATTTTACTTCTCGGAGATTTCTTACACTTGAACTCATGATTAATTTTGTTAAAAAATATTTCATTATGTCCCATAATATAAATAGATATTTCTTAAGATATGAAAATTAATTGAGATAAATTCTTCTTTTCAGTAGTTATCAATATTTGCTTAATAAAAATTGAAGTGAAAATATAATTAACCGCTAATTAAGCTTAGAAATGTCATGTATAAGAAACTAATACCAATCACACAATTAGATGTGAAAAGATAAAAAAAGAAATAATGTTATTCAAAACTAAGCTTTATTAGCCAATAATTATTTCTTCACTCTGATTTTTGAGAAAGAAAAAAAGTCAATTTTGAACGTGTCAATATTATTGGATTTCATTCTTATTTCTGAAACAGACGATTCTTATTTCTTACAAACGAACTTACAAATGTGTAAATTCGTTCATCAGAAATGTGACAGGATCTCACATTACGACACTGTTGAGTACAAGATAAAAAAAATTTGTCCAAAGATTGTTTGGTAATATACATATACATACACACATGTATACATGCGTGCGTGTGTGTATGTGTGTGTGTATGCACCCATGCGCGCGCGCACATGTATATATGTGTGTATATAGAAACTCTTAGGAGGAATTATAATTTTACTTATATATTTATGTTATCCTAAAAACTGACAATTAAAGTTTATAACTATGTTACTATCGTTCACATATAAATGTAAACAAAAAACAAAATATTATACTTTGTAACCCTAACATAAAGATTACATAGCAAAAACAATATATTTAATTAATAAATTTCTTTGTTTTTAAGAAGCCAAAAATCACAGACAATGTAGTCTCTATACCGGTATTATTTACCAATAGGAATCTCTCAATATTAATGTTCTTACTGCCTTTTGTACCACTTACAATGTTATCTATATCAGATGCTATCGTTTCTATTAATTAAACTATCTTCTTTCTCTACTGGTGGTGGGCCCGTGGTTAAAGTTGTACTTGGGCCTGCAGTCAAATAGCCAGCAGATACAGGTGTTCCAGCTAAATAACAATCAAGCAATTGGCAAAAAGAATACATTGAGACTGCATTAAAGTTATTCGCATATATTATACCTGTGAGGTAACCAGAACTGGTATTATTCGAAATAAACAGATCGTGTCGCTGATCCTTATACTCTGCCCATACACTTGACTTTTCCAAAATGGCATTAACTTTTTCACCAAGAAGTAAACTTTTCGTCATGGCTTTTAAAGCTTTTACTATTTGCGCTTTGGTTGTGGCAGGATTTTCAACAATATCTAATCGTCCTTCCAATATATTTAAGAGATATGGTACCATTTCGGCATCTAATGCCTACAACAAAATTACATTAATAGTTTTGAATACGATATATTTGAATCGTACAAGTTTTCTCTTACTTGTTTAACAAGTCTATCTTCATTCGTCGAAAATAATCTATTCAACGTCTCGCATGCAACCGCAATCATGTCTTTCCTCAATTGCATCGCATGCTTCAATGGACTTATGCATTCCGTTTGGCATATAGATGAAATGCAAATCTGAACAAATTAGAAACAAATTAGAAACATAACTCATATAACTCATATACAATCAATGTGATTTACTCACTTCGCTTGTAGCTAATTGATGTAAAATTAATATAGCTGTTTTATATACCGATGACTGACTATTCTGAGCAGCCATCTGTCGACAGAGTCGAGGTATATGACCCAAAGATGGTACTTGGTCTGCCAAAATAGGTTGCGCTTGGAGCAAACACACAAGAGCCTGCGTCGTTAATTCCAACATATCCGTCTAGAAAGAAAATTAAATACAGAAAAATTTATATATATATATATAT
>NW_017259349.1:8491-9826 GCF_001594045.1 Atta colombica
TTCATACGTTAGCATTACACGATATTAATAAATGCTTATATTTACATCAGTCTTGTCCTTGGACATTAATGTTAACGTAGTATCCATCAATTCACTTAAGAATTCTTTTGGTTTCCTAAGTGCCCAAGCGGGACTGGCTATGAATAATCGAAGATATACACCACCAACGACAGGTTCATTCGTCGCGATATCGATATTACTTTGTGTATCAGGTAACTTTAATATGGCATTAGGATTTCGCCTCTGTAATGCATGATATCTAAAAGATAAAGTATAATTAATATTTATACATAACCAAAGAAAAGACCAACCAAAGAAAAGAAGAAAAAAAAAGAAAGAAAAAAACAAAACATAAATCAATTTATAAAGCTTACTCGTCTTTCAATTCTGCAATAATTCTCGCTACTCTAGCTTTTGCATCATCATCCCAAATCAATTCAGGATTTTCGTGCTGTGTTTCAAACATATGTACACATTGCTTAGGCGCATCGCGAATAGCTTCGCTGAATAATCTAGGTAAAAATTTTGACAAATCAAGTTTAACTTTTGGTCCAGCTAATTTATCGGATGACATTTTTGCAAGTAATTCAGCTGCTGCTTCCCTTATCTGAATATTACTCGAGTTGCAAAAGAGATCAAGAATATATACAACAGCTCCTGAAACACACATTACGAACACGTTCATCATACGATTATATTATTATTGGTAAACCTTCAACTGATTTATAAATCAATGTCAATTCTCCATATGCATTCTCTATACGACTGCATACAAACCTTTTGATAACGCGTCTTTTACAATTTTAGTTGAACTCATTAGTGCATACAAAGTTTCCAAGGCAAGAAGCTGATACTCTTTTAAACTGTGCAAACATAACAATAAATGCACGACAACTTCATTCGCAGCAATATCGTCAACACATTCTTGATTCTTGGTAACATTACTGATTACTTCTAGAGCGCTCTTTTGAATTAATTTAAAATTACTACAGTTCAAAAGTCCAAACAGCAATTTAAAATGTCCCATACATTGTAATTCAATGCCAGGGTTATTTTTTATAACATTATTCAGAGCTTTAAGCGCCATCACAATGTGTTCCAATTTCTCTTGATCCTTTTTAATCGAAGTAATACTTCCCAAGGATATTAAGTACTCCGAAGATAGTGACAGAAATTCGAGCAAGTTTATTGTAAAACCTTTGGGATTCTAAAAATCAAATATATATCTCCAAAATTGTTTTCATTATACAACGTATAGGACAAGGTCATAATATCGAGCCCCTACTGATATTTATTATTTATTTATTAATTTAATTATTATTATTAATATATTAT
>NW_017259349.1:9926-15184 GCF_001594045.1 Atta colombica
AACAAATCCACAAAGTGAAAAGAAAGTTTCCCATTTTGTCCAACTCGCGTAGTTTTTTCTATATGTAAAAAAATTATCAAACTCAAAAAAAAATTCAAAAGACGTAATGATCTTTTGAACGTAGAGATTTCAAAACTCTTGTTAAATTTTTTAAATTTATATATATTTTTAACAAAGTTTTACAGTTGCTTAAATTTTTATGTCCGTAGTGCTACGAATTTGTGTTCCAATCCAATATACTCGTGGATCGACTCAAATAAACCTGAAGAAATTAAATTGTGTAAAAATATATGAAGAAGAGAGGCTCATTTTATCATCACATTCAAAGT
The DNA here is from genome assembly GCF_001594045.1 of Atta colombica. Taxonomy (NCBI): domain Eukaryota; kingdom Metazoa; phylum Arthropoda; class Insecta; order Hymenoptera; family Formicidae; genus Atta; species Atta colombica. The sequence goes on from NW_017259349.1 coordinate 10,256, forward strand.
CATATCTCGTTTCATTAAAAAAATTTTTCCCATTTTCTAAACTGTCTTTATCATTTCACACACAAATATATATATATTATATATTATTGTATATATTTAAATTATATATTTAAATTAATAAATTATATCGATTGCGATATCATATTGACTTCAACATAAACTAAAAAATATAAAATTAAATAAAAAAGATATAACGGAGGCCCACATTATCACCTTTTCCTCTAACAATTATTTTAACGGTTATTTTACATACACACATGCTGTTGTTTCCAACATTCTAATAATAAATAAATTTACCTCGATTGGATACGCTGGTTGTTCATTGTATACTTTCACAAATATTTCGCCGATAACTAATTCATCAGCATGAGCAGTATACTTGAAATCACTAAAATCATGTTCAAAATTGCCGCTATTATTTAATCTCTCCTGCCGTTTCAGTTCTAAATATTCATTTAATTCCGCTCTAGTCCCATTGTCCCAGATTAAATACGGATTTGAACAATTAGAATTCAATATCTTTAAAATTTCTTCGGGTTTATCTTTAACAAGCTGACGTGCTAGATAAGGAGTTAATAAATTTTCCAAAGCGGCAACTGTAACGGGATTAACGGGTGTTTCATTATCGCCTTTCATATAACCACCTAATCGAGCACAGGCGCGAACTGCTAATTTAGCCAAGTTATTGGCTACTTCCTGACGATTCTCATCCTGGTTTCTTTCTACTCCACCTTCTTCTAATGTATAATCGTAATTGAACATGAAGAGCAACAGATCCCATAAAGCACCAGATTGTAATAACTGCATTTGTAATATGCTATCTGTAGCAAGAGATGAAATACACTCTGTGGCAACTGCACACAATTTTGTTAGATGCTGCAAAAGAGAACAATGAGAAAAATAAAAATTGAAATGGAATAAATTAAAGTTATATATGCGCGCGCGCGCGCACGCGCACGCACACACACACACACACACACACACACACACACACACAAAACTTTCCTTGTCTTTGTACGTACCTTAAAATGCAGTATTCTGCAAAGATCTTTTACAAGTTGCGGCAGTTCGATAATCTTATCTCTGCATCCTCGAAACGATCCGGCAACAGCGAAACATCTAGTGATGTGCATACAAACTTGCACTGCTACATCGGTGGATTTACTCGATCTGCTTAATACCGATACGCATCGCGTATACGCTTCCAACAATACATCTAAACCTCCTTCCCTTCGCAATTCTTCGGCATTTAAAGCCGAACAGTGCACCGTGTGATATGCAAGTTCGCTTGCAGCTGCTAGCAATGGGGCAGACTTTGAAAATAACCGTTCGTCATTCGTTTCCAGTTTAATTGTTTTGATTAGCTGGGGATAACCAGCGTATTTGTAAGGTCTAAGCTCATCTGTGTATCTATGAAAAAGAATGCTCTGTGTCCTTAAAATCAAAACAATGTTGTCAGGATTAGGTCCAGTTGTCGACCAACAACTGCGACTGCATAGAAATTCGTATGCTTGGCTAACAGCTTCAAACTTATCCTAAAATCATTGTATCATTGTATACGTATACGTGCGGGTATTATACATGTATAATATATGTATGTATACGTATATGCACATGCACATGTGTATATAAGCTTACGTTTGATACGTAAGATGTCCATACAATATAGGAAATACATACATATATCATAATAACTGATTCTAAATACAGACTTACCCTGCCTTCAGGATTTTTGTCAGGATGATATAATTGAGCCAATTTATAAAATGATTTCCTGACAATTGCTTCATCATGATGTTTTCCACTTGTTAAGCCAAGTTGCTTATAAGCTTCCTCCACAGTCATTAGAGGTGGTTTTTTCTCTACTTCCCTTTTCCATGCATCTAATACGTCTTTTAGTAACTGCACCTAATTCAATATCACACTCGCATAAATCATTAATGTCGCGTATAGAGGACAAAAGTTGATATAAACGATGCATAATACAACGCGAGATGCATCAAGTCAATTCCCTTTAACTTACAGGTTCTGGGATAGGCCACTGCGGGAATTTTATAGTATCGCAAAGATGTCTGAGATAGAATATCTGGCAGAACAATTCATTTTCCAATTGTGGATATCTTACAGCAGGTATAGCGATATATTGATACCTGGCCATGGTATGACTTCGTAATTTGGGAGTAAAATCTGCAATATGTGCAGCAATTTTCTCGATAAGCATTCGTCGCATTTCTGCATTCCAAATCGCTTCCGGTGTATCATAATCTCCAAGAAATATTTGCGCAAATTTCTCTGCTCCATGATTCTCTAAATAACTCACCATTGCATCAGGCAATAGTTGACCAAGAATACTTCGTTGCATTATATCTGAACAAGTGTTCTAAAGGATACAACAACAATGTTATACGTATTTCTTTATCGTTTAATCATATTACAATTTTTTATTATAAAAACAGATGTAAACATATAAACTCACATCGTCGTTCCTAAAGGCTTGTTTAATGTGCGTAAGTTGTAAGAATCTTGCAATCGGCAAGACATTAGAACCAGTGTACATTAAGATAAAATAAAATACGCCGGTAAGATAAATTTTTGACACATCAGCATTATCTCGCATCACTTCACATAACAATGTAGCGACTCTTTCAACTAGGATTGGATCAAACGTTAGCAAAAGCTGTACGATATGTGGCAAATACTGAAGGTCGGATAGCAATCGTTTTACACGTGGCAAGGGCCTGATTACCGCATCATCGGCATCTCTACTTGGGAAATATTCACACATCTTAATTAAAATGTTTAGGATTAAATTAGCCAATTCACTTTCATTTATCACGGGAGTTCCCTTTGCAACAAGACTCCACTTCAATTGTGGCACTTGTGAAATCGTTTTCCATCCATCTAATCCCTGTGCCCAAACTTTTGTTTTATGAGTCAGATGATTTGAAGCGTACAATTCTTTCAAATCCCTTAGACTCATCGGACCTTCACGTTGATCACCATTATTGTAATACCATTCCTTTTCCATTCGTTCCTGCTGTGGACCTGCCTCTATCACATTGGTTTGCGTTGGTATGACAGCTCGGGAAGTGTGTAAATGTGCCAATGTCAATAAATCGACTAAAGTTCGTACACCATTCTGATCCATTATATCTTTGACATTTCGCCTATGTAATATAAGTTTATTTATGAACATGACTAGTCTATCACGCTCCGTTCTGTCCGCGCAACGCTCCAACATTCCCAGGATGTATTTCGTATCTGAGAATGGACCAATGTCTTCGTAATATCGACCATACACTATCGTCATTGCTTGCAAGCAAAGGCACTTCATTTCGATTTTCGCAGTCAATAAAAATCTATGATATAAATCATTAAAAAACTCGTATCTGTAATTGAAAATAAAATACCATTATATAAACTATCTAAAATTTTGTACTACAAATTAATGAGACGTTGAGTGAGTATAGAGTTAATAACAAACGAGTTATATTTTTTTCTTATTTTCTTGCTATTTGTAATGTTTCGTAAATGTTTCTTTTTTTGCAGACGATGTTTTCTCAGTAATTGATTTCAACATCAGGATATATTATAAGCGTGTAATACTTTTTTCATCGAGTGTATATAAACAGTTATTCATATACTTACGATTTTCTTATAGGACTGTCTGGACTATCTTTTTCCAATAAAAGCCTCAAGTAATAATCTCCAATTTTAACTTCATCCGAAAGACATTGATATTGCACCTCAAATTCTCTATGATTCCACGCAATCAAAGTTCCACCAGCTAAGTCTTTATCTGAACTAAATGCACGTATCTCATTTTCCAAAGCTATTCTCAATTCTTCTCTCGTTTTGTGGTTCCAAATTAAATTTGGCAGTGCGTGATCTTGATTAAATTTATAATAGAATAATTTCCAATTTGCTTCAGATTTAATTCGTTCTCTACGTTTTCTCAAAACTATCGGACGCTCTTTAATCGTTTCTCTCCGTTCTATTCCAATACGAGCACCCCAATGTTGCAAAGCATTTTCTACATGTTTTTCAACTACTCGCATCTGACGTTCGATAGCGATCCATTGTGGACTTTTTTTATTTCTTGATGCATGATCTATAGCTATCTTTAAATTGTCACGATTGTTCAATTTTTCTTCTTCCAGAAATGAGTCCGGTACTTTTTCATCAGAGTCCAAATAATTCAACAAACCTACCGGCTACAAATTGCAGCAATTCCATTTGTATTTGCAACACATAACATAATAGGTACTATTTTAAAAACAGTTGTCTCCATTTTATGGAATCCTATTTTAATATACATAATATCGACTCACCATAATTCGTTTCAATAATCCCATAGCCGTAGGATGTCCCGTGACCCACAAACCTACTAAATGTCGGCACAATTGTCGATGCGTTAATAGTCTGCTATCACTACCGACAGTAAATAAACTATTTAATAAATGCCTTGGTAAAGCTCCTTCTGCAAGTGCCAGCTCTTGCATTTTTGCTGCTACTTCAGGTGCACCCTCTTCAATGATTGCTCGCATTATCAGTCCAGCACCTTTGACCACAGCCAATGAAGGATGTTGAAACAATTTGAACAATGATCTACCTCTTGTAGCAACCATTTCTAAAAGATTGTCAAAATGTTTGCCATCAGTAGTTTCACTGTATGGTACACACAGGGCAAATGTTAAAAGATCGAGCATAGCAGATACTACCAGTGCACCTGTACCACGATTCTGTAACGTTAAAAAAAAGAAAAAGCTTTGGCTTATCATTTCATTGTCATATTATATTTTATAGAATATTTTTGTACATTACTAAAAATCTTGTACAACACTTCTTAACAAAGGACACAATAATTTATTTATAATAAATTTATTTTATTACAGCATTAATAAATATTATTTTCGTGATTAAAAATGT
>NW_017259349.1:15284-17993 GCF_001594045.1 Atta colombica
CAAGTTGTCAAAGAGAGAGACAAGTTATAAAGCAAAAGTTTTGAAACAGATTTCAGAAAAAATCTGATGTCCCAAGCAGTAATAAGAACAAATATAACAGTGGAACACTTACAATGTGATTAATCCACATTTCGAGTAAACTTTCTAAAAACTTGTTACTGCTGAGCAGACTACTTTTATTCAATTGTTCTTGTCTTAAATCGCAATCGTCATGCATTGGTTGCATTAGAGCGCAAATACAATCTATGGCAGCTTGCGTTACACCACAATTATGTCTTTTTAAAGCCTTGACAACTTTTGTACCAACGGTTTCTCTGAAACCAGGAAGTGTTGTAAAGGCAGCGAAACCGATTTTGCTAGCCACCAATCTTCGCAATGCATGAAATTGTGCTTCAATCTCACTATTTGTCTCGAGATCTTTATTGACCAAAGTATTTAAAGCTCCGAGAATAATCTTGTCTTTATTTTCAGTAAAAATCCCCTGTAAGTAATCATTTGTAATACGATGTACTTGGAGTTGTAATGTCGTTACAGTCCATTCAAGCGGTACAACTTCCTGGATAAACAGAAAATATCTTGTATCTCTTTATGTACTATTTATATTTATTTAAATACGGAATCATTTGAAACTTCATAATCTTCGTAAGTATATCATTTTTATAAGAGAAGGAAAAATAAATAAACAAATAAAAAGAAATTTGAATGTAATTATTGAATTATAAAGTTTCAAAGAAATTCTGAACTCTCAATATACTTTAACCGCTTCAATGTACTGTATAAACTCTTATACATGAGCACAAATGCTTAAAGAGCGATTATTTGACGATATTTCTTAAAAATTAAATATAAAATATGTATATGCAAAATATCAAACATAGAGAAATGCTCTATCTTACATCTTGCGTTATGGAGTAATTAAGCCCGCTGTACGGTATATTTGCGTTAAATCGCTCCAAAATTTCAGCAAACGTACGTCCTCCAGGCGGCTGCTGAAGGAATTTTACATGTGTCGTTTCGACTTCTTCATCAACAGATAGATTAAAAGGTCCGAGTCTTTTACCTCTGGCTATGGGATACATCTTTACATGGACATCTCTATTACCGGATGCTCTTACACCATCCAGTAAAGATGCTAATAAGGAATCTCTATTCGTTGCGGTATAACTGCGTATTTGACCATTAAGATATTGTATAGTGAACAATTGGGGATTATCGTTATCACGAATCAGAGTAAAAATGTCCGATAGTGGCCTAAGAGTACAAATATTATACGTTTGAGGATCTCTTTCCAACAGGCAAGTATCCGAAAGACAAAGCGTTCTTCTTTGAGAATCCGAATGTCTGGAGGAGATTTTATGAACAGTAAATTCTGATACGCTTGTTATGTGCTCATCGCTGCTAAATTTCCCTAATCTTTGAGCAATGAAATCATCGAGCCTTATAGGCTCTTTCAACATTTTTATATTAATGCCCAAGTTATTTAACGCAGCTTCTTGCAATTTCTTTTTTATCTCTTCCATATGTTTAGAAGCAAAAAGATGCAGACGTCCAAATCCACCACATACAATCACAAATCCATTGGGATAATCTTTCATCGTTAAGAGCCCTTCAAAATCTTTATAACAATAACTAGCTAATATCATGTTTGTCGCAGGATCTAATTGATCAAGACTATATGATGTTATTTCTAATACAATAGGTAATCTTGTGTCAGACCAGTGATGCTTGTAAGCTGGATATCTCTATAAATATAAATAATATTGATATTATAAGTGTGAGTGTCTCTCACACACACACACACACACACACGCGCGCGCGCGCGCGCACATATAATGTATATTTAGAGAGCACACTAAAAGATTTTAAGGGATGATTCCTCATATATAATAATTTAAAACAAAAATTTGATGTGACCATGATTCCAAACAGCTGCAAAGATACAGAATGTGAAAGTTTCGTTTTTTCAAAAATTTCGAAAAGAGTAATTTTAATGAAATTTTAATGAAACTAATTTTTAATGAAACTTTAAACATATACAAAGTTTCATCAAAATAATTCGAGTAATTTTCAAAATTCTTAGAAAAAACAAAATTCTTTTTTTCAACTTTGATACCCTGTATCTTTGAAGCTGTTTCAAACATATTATATATAAAGTTTTCGTCTTAATTTAAACATATTATATAAAGTTTTCATCTTAATTTACATGAGAAATCATGTCTTAAAATCTCTTAGCATACTCAGCATACACTCTGCATAAAAATTATTTCCATTACACATATTACTTCATACTATGAAGCTCTAGAAAAATAAATTGATATATTCCAAGCGATATTTCAATAATATTGTATTATAAAAGTTATATGATTAAACATATACATACATACATATAAAAAGAAAGAGAAGAGAAAAAAAGAACAAGTATATATGTGTAAACTCACCAAAATTTCTTTAGTTTTTTCAACATGGTTTCTGTATTTAAGTGCTTCTGTCAATAGGTGTGATCTATGCTCAGAACTAAATTTCATGGTCTCATTTTTCCGCTCCTTACGTACAGTTATAGTAAATTCATGAGATCCTAATTGATTTCTATTTATTGGCTGTACACTTATAAAATCGGAATATTCCCATTTGTTTGTCACTTCCAATGTCCCAGGATTATATGTTGTTATTCCCATAGAGCCAATGGAGAAAATACGCTTGTACCTAATA
>NW_017259349.1:18093-27304 GCF_001594045.1 Atta colombica
AATATACAATTTAAAGTTTATTAATTTTTTATTGAAAAATCACAATTGAAATAAACAATATATTTTTAGACGCAATATTTTTTCATAAAACATAGATAGTTTCTATATCATGTAATTGTATACCAAGCTTACTAAAATATCATACAATCATGGAATTTTATTTGACATATCGGATATTAACTGATTGGATACTACATCTTTCCAACGTCTTTAATCAAATTGCTGAAATGGATTGAAATTGATAGGTACAGAATATACGTAAGAAAAAACAATGCACTTACTTTCCTTTCCATGTAGAATGCTTGGTAACTAAAAAGCATGCTACATCTTGATTGTCCTTTATCGGCATCATTGTTTCATTTCACGTGGACGCAATCGTTTCGGTTCGGATAAAGTTTTAATTAAATCGCCGAGTACTATTTGCACAAGATGAAAGGCGTAAGAGAACATTCGCGCACGAGTTATTACACGATCGTCATTACGTAAAATATGGACATAGGAAAAAAGGTATAAACTTTAACTAACTTTACTGCTAATTCGAGTTCGAATAAGTAATCTTGTGTGTGTGTGTGTGTGTGTGTGTGTATGTGTGTGTGTGTGCGTGTGTGTGTGTGTGTGTATGTAGATGTATATGCTCATTAATCCTTTTCACTTAACAAATGTCATCTTCGACAGCTTTGTTAACCTGGAAGCGGCCATGATGGTCGAGAACGACTGGGGGCGTTGGGGGTGTCAACGAACAGCTGTTTCTAGATGTCGACACCACAGTGTCCACGGTGAGTGCATGCGGAAGCGACGACTGCTCACTGAGCAAAAAAAGGATTAATCTATTATTAATATGTTTATTTATTATAATTCGTAACGTAAAATAACTTTGTCTACTATAGATATAATCTTTAATATCATCTTTCTTACTTATTTATTACTGTTTATTATTTCTCTAATGCCATGTTTGGGCCGTAAGGCTAAGGTTATGTAGTGTTCAATGAGTGATGGAACGTAATTTTAAATCACTCCACTGAGCGCATCAAGTGCACGATATAAACTAAGCAATTCAATCGCTCGATAAACATGCCTAGAATTTTATATGGGTGCTTTCCCACTTGAATACTTAGAGTATGATCAACATGATGTTGCAAATGTTTTGAAGCGTTTTTTAATTGGTCAGTTTGTAAAATTCTTTCTTCTAATTGGTCCATCAAAGCATTTGTAGCGAGACTTTGACCATAATTTAATAAATGATAAAAACAGAATGATGATTATAAGCGCTTAAGGCTGTTTTCTCATGCTGACGCTTGACGCTCATTTTGAACGTCAAAATAGGTCACGTGATCAAAATTGATACTTGGTATTCGTCAATTTTGATTACGCGTCTAACTCTCGAATGAAAATGAAGCCTAAAGCGCGTGAATAGCACATGGCTGCTTTAATTAGGTAAGAATATCATCAATCAGAAATCGCCGATGTTGCTTCTCTCATATAGGATGCTTTCTATTTGATAACACAAGCGTCATTTTATCCTTGTTGACATTCAGAGAGTGACAAAGATAGAATGACACTTGTGTCATCGACTTGTGTCATCAAGGTTGCGATCAAAGTCTCGCTATAAATGCTTTGAAGCGTTTGATGGACCAATTAGGAGAAAAAATTTTACAAACTGACCAATTACAAAACGCTTCAAAGCATTTGCAACATCGTGTTGACCATACTCCAAGTATTCAAGTGGGAAAGCACCCTATAGTATTCTAGGCATGCGAGCGATTGAATTGCTTAGTTTATATCGTGCATCTTGATACACATACTGACTAGTAACTTTCTATTAAATTATTTTAATTTCAACGATATATTCAAAGAATAATGTACTAAACTGATACAATATGCATCAAAATGATTAATTAAGTATGTATTACACTAGTGCTTGTAGTGCTTCTACTGACCTATAGCAGAGAGAAACCTGGCAATAGTACATATGTGCGTGATAACATACTATAATTTTTCTTTCGTACAAAAACTTTTCTTACAAAGAAATTCTATAGCAGGTAAATATATATTTACACTTTTATCGTTCGATTGTTTGTGTATTTTCAGTATATCATATGTAGCGATAGCAAAGTCAATTTTACGATAACAGTATGCGGTTATAATAAATGCTAATATAAACGAATTTCAAAGTTTACTTAAGTATTAGAAATATATTTGTATTAGAAATATATCTTATTTAATGTAAATATAAGACTGAGGAAGCGTACACATAATAAAAGGACCATGGAATGTAACGCAAATAAAAGAAGCAATGACAGCATGAATGTGATTGAAAAAATTGCAATGGAGGTGCAACTTGAAAAATCGACTGCCGATGACCTGGCTGTTAGTGGGAATAATAATGTAGCATCGGTGATAATAGAAGAATTGGATGAAAGTGCTATTAGTTCAATGGATATGGATATAAATGAATTTGTCGAAGCAAAAGCATTACAGATAAGAGATGTAACAGATGTTATTCCAAATTCTACATTCTCTCCATCATGTAATTTCAACAAGGATAACATGGACATGGAAGATCAGGATATGTTGTTAACTATCGACGAAGAAGATCAGCTAACAAAACAATTTTTAAATGGCGAGTTAACATTCAGTGAGTATTCGTCCAGAATGGATCAGGATACAGATTTAGAGATGATAGAAAATGATACCTCCAGGTATGGGTTATATATACATATTACATTTTAATTATTTTGACAATCACGAAATTCACATTTGTGATGCTACTTTTAGAGCAATAATTGGATTTGATCATGTTGCTGTACAAAAAGTTGTAGAACAAAAGCAGCATAAAACAATTAACGTGCGTCAAAAAAAAAAAAGGCGCGTTTTACCACCAGTTTTACAAGGACTTATGGGAGAGGCAAATTTGAGATTCGCAAAGGGAGAGGTAGATTTAGCAGCTAAAATATGCATGGAGATCATTAGGCAAGTTGTCTTAGTGTATCACATTGACATATAACGTTTGGTTAAAATTTTTATGTAACAAGTAAAAAACACTTGCTAATTTTTTAATTATTTCTTAGACAAGTACCAAGCGCTCCAGAACCGTTTCAGACGTTAGCTATGATATATGAAAATGATCAGCCAGAAAAGTCGTTGCAATTTGCTTTAATTGCTGCGCATCTTAGTCCTAAAGATGCTGATCAGTGGGTAAGATTGGCTAACTTGTCATTGGAAAGTGGCGATATAAAGCAAGCCATAACGTGTTACTCTAAAGCGATTCAAGCCAGTCCAAAGGACATAAGTTTATATGAAACAAGAGCACAGCTTCAAGAACAAAATGGCGATAAAAAAGCATATTTGCGGGGATATACAAAACTGATTCATCAATTGGAAGCCGAGGATGGTGAATATATAATGAAATACGCAAAGATGTTAGCCAAACGTTATATGCAAGAAGATAACAATGAACAAGCATTGGAAGCAGTAGAGATTATCTTTGTCAAATGTCCTGATCTCATTACATTAGAAGAAGTTAATATTATGACTGAATTATTAATAGCGCTAAAGCAATTTCAGAGATGTTTAGATATACTAGTAAAGTATACAAATATTCAGATACGATATAAGAAGAAAGAGGAGAAAGAAGAAAGAATAGTAGCCAATAATGCAAAGGCCGATAAGGAAGAAGAGTGTAGTAATGCAAAACGAAAAGCAGTATCTCCGACATGGAGAAGCCAAAATAGTGACGAAATAGAATCTTGCGATGTACCAGACAACGTCGTTGTTGACTTAAAGGCAAAATTTCTCATAATTCTCATTGAATTGGATTATATTTCGATTGCTGAAAAATTGTTACCAAACTTTTATATGCGCGAAAATCCAGAGATTTCTGGAGATCTCTTTTTAGATGTAGCGGAAGCACTGATGGGCAAGAAAGAATTTCATCGCGCTATGATTTTGTTGGATCCGTTAGTCAAAAGCTCGAATTTTAGTTTGGCTGCAGTTTGGCTGAGACATGCCGAATGTTGGGTTGGTTGTAATGATGTGGATAAAGCTATAGAATCTTACGAAGCTGTTCGAAAGTTGTCACCACAGCATTTAGGCGCAAGATTAGCTTTAGCTAAACTTTATAAAAAGTCGGAACGTTATGATAAGGCGATACAAGTTCTCTACCAAGATCCCGAATCCGATACATTAGATTCTGACGTTCTGTATCAAAGAACACTACTACTTTTTAAACTTGGAAGATACGAGGAATACTTTTCCTCGGGAATGTTACTTTTCTCACGACATTGTGTTAATATAAGAAGAAAGGTTGAATTAAACGCATTAGCACGCGCAACGGGTGTTCGGCAACGACTTGACAGCCTACAACTTCGTCGTTTATCATGTGGAGAAAAGTTAGAAGATGAAAATGCACCAACGTTCACCACTAACGCAAGACCGAGCGAAAAAAATGAATTTCTACTTTTTCTACAAATGTGTAAACTAGCGTATAAATTAAACAAGTATGGTTTCCTTCAAAGATTATGTTTCACTGCTCTGACATCAAAGAGGTTTAAAAACAGAGACTCTCATATTATCTTTTTGTGTTTGGTTTCTTGCATTCATAATAAGGATTCGTTCTATGGTTACAATATTGTCCGAGAATTCGTACGTGTCTGTCAAAAGTCCAACTCGTGGAATTTGTTAAATATAATTATTCAAAGAGCAGAAGATTTGAGACACAACAGATTTATAATGCGATTACTTGGAAGAGACGTATTTTCATATTTGCATATTATGCATGCAAACAACTGTCTTGTTTCGGGAACTTACAAATATGCTCTAAACGGTTATATGTCTCTCTTTAAAGTAGCACCTAGTGCATTGTTAGCATTGTTAATAGGCGTGACGCAATTACATATGGCATGTCAAAAGATGTCAGCTAAGAAGAATCAGCTAGTAATTCAAGGTATGTATATTTTATATATATATATAGTTCAATAAGATAGGAATTGATTTTAAATTTCGCGCGCGCACATGTCATAATTCAGTTTACATTTAAAGAGCATTTAAAGCACAGTCTTCTTTCTTTTTTAAAAGTATTTTATTATATTTAAATAATGATGTAATATGTGTAACAATACATATACATTATTATATTACAACTACGTATTACTTTTTTTCTTTCTCTTTCTAATCTTTAATCTTTGTACACAGCGCTAGCCTTTTTCAAAAAATACATGCAATTACGTGGTGAAGAAGGTCAACAAGAAACTTACTATAATATGGCACGGGCATTTCATCAAATCGGTTTATTACCATCTGCGATTCACTTCTATAAGTTGGTCCTGAAGGAAAATCCAGGAGATTTAGTTAAACAGCATGCGAATCTTTTGGATCTAAAAAAGGAAGCAGCGTTCAATTTGCATCTCATCTATCTACAATCCGACAATCATCTTCTTGCTAGAATGTATCTTGAAAATTATATCACGGTATAAATTGAAACTGTGATATTTTATAGAATTTCTGCTTTTGTGTGCGTGTGCGTGTACGTGCGTGTAAACGAACGTATGCGTGTATGTATATAATAAGTTTCATTAAAGAACAGAACTCTTTGTAACGAAACACGTATTTAAAATTATTCTACTCTTTCATTGTACAATCTTCTCTTTCAAACAAGTGCGACCGATCAAACTCCCATTTCTGAAACAATCTCACTTTTTTATATATCTTTGCTATCGCTACATGGATTATATGATAAATAATAAATAATAACAAAATATATAATTTTTTGAAATTATATATTTTGAGATATAATCTCAAAAATGAAATAAATCATTCAATTCCTTAAGGTATTCCATATTAAAATAAATAAATAATCAATTTAAATTTCCTTTAGAGTAATGGCTATTGCTTTAGAGGCTAAAATTGAGTTTAAACAATTATGCGATACGTTGGAAGACGTTGCCAAGACACATGATGTAAAAAAGAAAGAACAAATTTTGCAAGCGTTTATCGACACGTGTCGAAATGTTGGCGATAAACTGAAAATAGAATATTCTGAATCGGTACGTACATATACTTTAAAGTAGAGCAGAGTTTTTTCATCCATTTCTCACGATAGTGTTTATATTTCTGAACAGCATATACTGAACATTTAAAGGTATCATACTTGTGCTCTCAAGAAACAATCATGATTGTATAAAATAATTATATAAACACTTACTGCAAAAAGATATTGTTTGCTGTAAATTGTATGGATTTCACTTTAAGGAATGAAACTGACGGCATAGCCCCGCTCTATCCTATACATTATGTGTGTTGGATAGAAGTATTGCTGCTATAGTTTGATCTATAGTTTGATGTAGATATAAAAATGATTAAATTTATTTGTGAGAAACTTTGGAGAAAATTATCGAAAATTGTTCAAAAACACGCTTTCATTTTTAAAAAAATATAAGAATTGTTAAAATTTCTATTCTAATCTAACGTATGACGATGTAGAGAGAGAGAGAGAGAGAGAGAGAGAGAGAGAGAGAGAGAGAGAGAGAGAATGTAAAGTGCATATTTTGTCGTCATTAGACTACGCCTATTAATCACAATGATAATACCTTATTAATATTAGCATTATATAAGCATTAACAAAGAGATTATCGTGAGATATTTTCTCTTTTTTTATCAATACAATTCTAAACAAAAAATTACAACATTCTTTAAAAAGCGACTTGGATGAAAGTATCCTGCAAATTTGTTCCGTAAAATAACATATTTTATGAATAAAGGAAAATAATACCAATGAGAGCCGAATGTGTAAAGTGATGTAACATATTTTATGACAATAATACGGCATTGTTATTATATCCCGGCTCTAATTATGATTTATGATTTAATTTTGTCTTAGGATGTGTCACTCTATCCTATCTTAAGATTGATACTACCCAATCTTGAACGACAGCGTGGACCGCATAATTTGAAGCAAGTTTCGTTAGCAAATCTTTACGCTCACGTATACGGTTTCGCAAAAAATAGTGACAGTTATAAAAAGTTGGCAAATTATCGGTTAGTATAATATAATCTTCCAATTGTAATCTAACCGTTTATGCTATAATCGATAAAGTATTTTGCTGGATATGTATACATATCTTACCTTATACAAAAATATACATATGTATATAAGAATTTTACTTCACAAATGTACATATACAGCTAACTAATACGTACGTTTCCTTGAAGAAATTTTCTTAAAAACATGCAACATTCTTATTTTAGAGATTTACTCTCGTCGGACAAATTTATAGGAAATGATTTCGCTGATCGAGCTTACTACGTGTTGAATAAAAAATTACCTCGAATCAATACTGGATTCACGATCGCACGGATTAACGAATTCCTTGATAGTATCTCCGGGAGAAACACGAGGCAGCAAAAAGTTGAAATGTTTCGAGTACTTTTCCGACAAATTACAGGATTTGAGATGAAGTGGATGACGCGTATCATTCTTAAAGATTTACGACTTAGTATAGGAACGCAAAGAATACTGCACAGTTCGTATAACTTAATTGCCTAATAACAGAATGTTTTGTATATATATAATAAATGTGTCTCACGACGCATTAAAAGACTAATTGCAGTCCATTTCTTTCAAGTCTATCATCCCGACGCGAATGATAAATTTCTTGTGACGAATGATCTGCGCGAGATTTGTAATCAATTACGTAATCCTAAGATCAAATTAAAAGAACACAGCATACAAATATTTTCACATTTTAAGCCGATGCTCTTAGAGAGATGTAATATCGAAAATATCGACAAATTATTTCGGAACAATGATTTGTACTATGTTCAAACTAAATACGATGGCGAGAGGTCGCAACTTCATATGAAGAATGGAAAATTTAAATATTTGACACGTAGAGGATACGACATCACAAACAAGTATGGATACGGAGAAACTGGATCTTTGGGTATGATGACGACGAATACTCCAAGTTGAATAAACAAGTTGAAGAAACAGTAAACAGAAGAGGAGCATATAGACACATGCAAGATGTTTGTAGCAAATGTCAGATATTTAAAAGTAGATATATATATATATTTAAAATTATTATGTTAACAATATAATTATATTGTGTTAACGTAATATATTTATATTGTTAACGTAATACTTTTAAATACCTGACATTCGCTACAAACATCTTGCATGTGTCTAATTTTAAATATATATATATATATATATACATACATACGACATTCGGCTATGAATATTTTGCGTGTAGCGATTATATGCTCCTACTTTTATTTACTGTTTGTCAATTTATATTATTTATTATCACTTAAAAAAAATTTGTTATTGTAAAATGAAGAAACTCACTCATAATTTGCTCGAATCGTTATTAATGTAGGTAGATAGATCGTACTTGATATATTATATATATTAAAAATTGGCTGTATAATAATGCATCGTCTGTACATTATTTATTTCATTTTGAAACTGTGTAGATATTGTGAAACTGTAAATATTATAATTAAATTACAATATTTCTGATAGGTTTTTTAACTGCGGTATTTACGCGGTGTTTGAATCCGAATTGTCATTCTTTAATATTGGATGGAGAATTAATGGCTTGGCATAAAGAGAAAAGAATATTTAGTACAAAAGGTATGAATCTCGATGTCAAAAATTTATCGGCGAGCAGTCGACATCAACCGTGTTTCGTTGCGTTTGATGTGATTCTGCATAATGATATCTTGCTCGTTGATACACCTTATAAAGACAGATTAAAGCTTCTCAACGATATATTCATCGAAGAGGAAGGTTCTCTAACTGTATGTCAATCTACTTTAATTTCAAACAGGTAAAATATTATGAAGAAAATGTCACAATAAGATAAGTCGTCAATGTTATCGGATTATTGTTTGGAAATTGAATGTCTACCAGATGTAAAATTATTTTCTCGTATGAAATTATTTTTTTTTAAGTAATAATTATTGCAAAAACAATAAGTGATTAATTATTGCCACTTTTGTCACAAGGGAAGAATTGATAAAGGAATTCAATATATGCCTCCGTAATAATGAGGAAGGACTTGTTATAAAGAAATGTAATATGAAATATAAACCAAACATTCGAGATGGCAACAGTTGTTATAAGATTAAAGCAGAGGTAAAGTTTTCTTCTAATATTATTTTATACCGTTATTTTAAGTTAAGTTTTTGTTGAAAATTTATCATATATATA
>NW_017259349.1:27403-30318 GCF_001594045.1 Atta colombica
AGAGAGAGAGAGAGAGAGAGAGAGAGAGAGAGAGAGAGAGAGAAAATGTGCGTGTTTAAAAAATAAAACATTGAACATATTTATGATACATTGGACGGTCTCAAAGTTATTTATATTTCTTAAGTATATTCCCAAGATGTCACGAATCAATCAGAGAATAGCATTCATAGTTTGATTTTCAAGACTATCTTAAGTAATAATGTCTCAAGATGCTAATACAGCTCTCTGATTAATATATCTTAAAACTGCAGTTCTTAATTTAAATATAAGATTCGACTGTGAATACCGTTCAAAGGCGCACATTAACATTATAAGATATTAGGTATATACTTGGATATTAAAATGATCTTAAAATTAGAACGGATTATGAATACCTACTGTTTTTGATTTTCAACAAAAAAATATATATCAAACGATCTTTATCTTTAATCAATACATCATAATAATATGCACAAAATTCAGAAGCAATCAAAAATCGAAATACGTATATTTTTATAGTACTCTGACAATTTAGTACAAGATATAGATCTCGTCATACTTGGTGGTTATTACGGAGAGGGCAAATATACAGGAATAATTAAAAGCTTTATGATGGGTGTTGTCGCACCAGCGAACAAAGAAAAAGAAAATCCATCTCAATTTTTCTCCATCGTATCTGTAAGCACTGGAATAGGAGATGAAATGTTACGTCATCTTCAAACAAAACTTGCGCCATATTGGATCAAGGAACGTCCTGAAAATATTGTAGGTCCCAAGGTAAACTAAAATTAATTATTATGTATTATTTTAAATGTATATTAGGGAAATATATTTTTATCTTTTTCTCGATTTTTTTACTTATCATAATACATAATATGTTTCTCTCTTGTCATAATAAATTTACATGTTTATTCTTGTCAAGAGTATTATACATAATACTCTTTACGCACTAATAATGTTTATGTATATGTTGCATGTAATAATGTTTTATACGCATTTCATGTACATCTGTAAATAGATGTATTATATTCTTTATAGAGAAATCAGCCAGATATGTGGATTCATCCAGAACATTCTATAATTTTAACGATACGAGCGACTGAGATGGTACGTAATAATGAATATCCAATTGGATACAGTCTACGATTTCCTAGAGTTACGAATGTAAGGATGGATAAGCCCTGGTACAGTCCATGCACTACTCTCGAACTTCTATCGTTGACCAAAGTATGTGAATGCCACTAATGAATGATAAATTATTACATTACGAAAATAGAGTTGCCCTTGCGACTTACTTACAATTTACAATAATCTAATTATCATAGGATGAGGGAATGATTCAAAAGTTAACCAAGCGGGAAGCTACTCTGCATGATCTCGACCGAGTACCAGTCTCTAAATTACAAAAGATAGCAAGTCGAAGGAAATCAATTGAACATAACGTGTATAATAAGCACATAGTACCACTCACGCGACTATTGGATGGGAAAGAAATTTGCGTGATTAATGGTACCGATGAATTATCGAAAGAGCAAATTGAAGAAATACTGCAACAACATAGCGCAAGAATTGTTCAGAATCCAATTAATACGACTTTTTGCGTGATAGTAGGCAATAATAGAACGGTAAAAAATATTTTTTTTTGTGCTGCGCTATCAACTCAAGCTTAAATCTGATAATCGTCGAACTCAAGGACAAATTACAAAGTGCAAACTACTTTTTCAGATACGAGGGAAAGAAGTAGTAAACAGTGGAAAATACGATGTTGTAACTTTAGATTGGGTTGAACGTGTCACAAATATCAATCGGTCCGACTGGACTTCATTAATTGATTTTTTACCATGGGAACTATTATGCAGCCGAGACATTACTAGACGCCAAATTACGGAAAATTATGATGAATATTATGATAGTTTTGTTGTTGACGCAGATGAAGAGAGTTTAAAGCGTTCATTCGGCAAGATTGCGAAACCGATTATTTTTGAGGTACTTGAGTCAAAATTCATTACTAAATACGTATGTATTATCGCAATAATCTTACCGCAATAATTTCACAAATTTATTTATTTATCTAGCTTATGGACAATCCGTTTATCAATGAACAAGAAAAAGAAATGAACAAAGAATTGTTCGGGAGTACATCACCTTATTCGTTATTTGGAGATATAATTGGATTCTTTGAAAATCAATTGTGTAATGCTAAATTTAAATTTCGTTTCATGTCAGGTACAATTAAAGACAATATCGATAGTTCCGTTACGCATGTCTTTGTAGAAGATAACGAGACGAGCGCTATTATGAGAGATATGAAAGCCTATAAGCAAATATCTACAAAAATCGTTAAATGTAAATGGATCGGGGAATGTTTCCGAAATGGCCGAATATGTGAAATTACAAATTACCTAATCACTCAAAAAACGAGAATAAATTGAAATGAATAGAAATGAATTCATTTCGACATTTCCGAATTCGCACTTCTAATTTCTCGAATCCATTTGAATTCATAAATACATCTGATTTCAACATGATGACATGATAATTACGGTTTAAAATAATGAAAATACGCACTTTTGTTTAAAGTTTAAATAAAAAAAAGTTATGACGGAAATATGTAAGCCCTGAATTTATATTCGAGTACAGTATTGAATAAAAATATTCCCTCCTGTTTCAATCAATGATATTAAAAATAAATATAAAAATATTGTTCTATTTATAAAGAAAAAACTATAAATGTTCATGAACAGAAACGAATTTATGTCTTCGGATATCAATTTATTTCAATCCAGCTCCGGACTCTAAATTGCGCGAATTTGGATAAATTAAAATGAATTGCAATTTTTAATTAATTTCAAACCATTCACGTTTACTAGGCAATTATTAAAAATATATTAAATATATATATATTGCGTTATGACATATAAGAACAAATATATATA
>NW_017259349.1:30418-35118 GCF_001594045.1 Atta colombica
ACGGAAGAACTTGTGATATATATTCATGAGATCATTTTAACTCACATTTTCGTGAAGCACTGAGAAACTAGGTACTAGGCGGAGTGACAGTCGGACAGTTCGCTCATTTAACATCTTCTCATTTCGAAATATTTCTTCTCGACTCTCGAGCCGCTACCCCAAGCCCATCTCGTTTTATTTCATCGGAATGCGCGCAAAATACGAAAGAGACGCAGCTGCGATGTCTTTACCTCTTACAAAGCCTACCATTCAGAGAGATCTCACATATAGATTACCATCATGGAGATTGCGGAAAAACTTGTGTGTTACAAAACGGTGCATACGTCGAAAAGTTATAAACGAAAGATTATGTTTCCATTATTGATATTTCATGTAATTTTCAATCGCTGTTACTTTTCAGCTTCCTGATTTTTATTCCAAGAATAATTAATCATTTCCGAATAAAAGATAACTTTTGATTGGAGTAAAAGAAAAATAATATAAAACAAAAAAAGAAAGATGTTTTGTATATTATGCTAATGTAAAATGAATAATGTCAAACGAATAATCTCATCGTAATAAAGAGAACCAATTAATCAATTTAAGAAAGAGAAAGGGAAAAAAGGAGTAGGAAGAGGCAGGGAGAAAAGAAATATTTTATATTTCGTCGTTTGACGAATTAACAAACATTAATAACATCCTAATTCATGCTTGAAAATATATTAAATATATCATTACGCGCACGCACGCACACATCGCATGATCAAGCGGCCATCTCGTTAGCAACGAGGTGTCTCGTGTCTACGAGGTCAGTATAAATAATATACGAATATGACTGACGTCCTGCCCGCGCAGGATCTACTTATAGACTCTTCACCTACAGATGGGACGCGTATTAATCGAGTTTCGGATTTTCGGAGCGTGCGACCGGGCGTGTTACTCTCCTACAATATGTCGAATTTATTCATAGAATTTCTCATAGCTAACTCGCTAGTAGCCAATTATACATAGATAAAGATGCTCGTAAGAGGTATTATTGCATGCCGTCGTCTACTATGCATAATAGCACAATTACATACGTAATATGATAATGAGCATAATAGTTTAATGCGGACCAGACAATCTAAATACCATAAATTATCGACATATAAACTTGATAAATTACTAATTGAAATATATGCGGCGAAATTCCTTTAATCGACTATAATAATCATTTTTACTCGAAAGGGACAAGACATACCTGACATTGTCAATAAAAAATATAATTGTCTTTTACGTAATTTCAATGAGTCTGCAATTGATATGTTTTTTTCGATTTTTTTTACGGATTATATCTTTATTATTGCTTCATTGGTGACGATTGAGTGAATTGTAAGGAAATAATTCCGAATAGTAAGAAAAAAGCTCCACTCTAAATAAGAGATCTTATCTTTAAAAAATAGTACATCTTGAGCAATGAATTGTCGCATTATCGTTCCTCTCTCTCTTAACAAGAATTTCTTCTGGTGCAATAGCGATTTTTCGGACAACACTTTTTATGCTTGATAAAATCATTTGAAATCGTCGATATCATATCGTCGTTCCACGTTCTAGAGATTTATAAAATTTACTCTATTCACACTCTATACACACGTAATTAATTTATACACAATTACGTAAATTAATTAAGTAATTAATTATTATTTTACATGTTATACATGTACACTTATCGTGATTATTGTGATTAAGAATATTTTATCTTAATATTGCATTTTTATGTGCAAAGATTAATACATTAATCTTTGCACATCAAAATGCGAATTAATAAACGAAAACTTACAATTGCATTGCCTTGTTGCATCCACATAAATAACGTTTATCTTGCATCCTGTATTGAGTGAAAAGATAAAAATAACAGCATTATTTTTTTATGATGATACTATTTGATCTTATGTGTTTCTTTTTTTGCATCTATTAAAAAATTTGCAAAATTTTCAAAAGAAAAAAATTTAAAAAAGGTAGTACGGAAAAGAAAGCCTTTAAAAAAAGCAGAGATATGTGCGTGTTTAAAATAGATATACTTGTTCGAATGATATATTTAATAGGACTTTTACTCCTCTAATTATCTATGTCCATCATCTTTAAGTTAAATTATAGACACATAAGAAGTATAAAAACACTTTTTTAAATCAAATGTCTCTAATTAAGATATCATATCCACTTACCCCTTTATGCATTTGCATCTACTTGGCCATCTAGTGTATTGAAAATTAGTACTTTTTGCATTATTATGTCAATTTTCATAAATTCGTTATTACAGTATCACCGGTCATACGAAGCGTAATCCTTTTATGATTCTATATGATCAAATATATAATCTCGAGAGACATACTTGTCTACACGCGCTTATATTTCTCCCATTTATTATTACTTTTTATATTATTATGACATTATTAGTATGAAGAAAAGAAAAAAAAATTATATACAATGAAATAAAAGCTTTAGGAAGACGCGCGTGTATGACCAGCGTGACTCACTTTTCACTTTCCTGTTTCTGCAGTAATTTTCTCATTCTAGTGTTGCACACGCAATATTTCTTCCTGTCGAATAAAAAAAAGGATTACTTCTGACATCACTATTTATCATTTTGGTTTGGTTCGGTCTATAGTTGAAAATGCTCACTTTTCTTTCAAGAAACTGATGTAAAGAAATAATATCCCGGTAAATCCAATAATAAACTTTCCAAGGTACCAAGTGAGATCGGTCGTGCAATTCGGCATTGCGAGTATTATACACCCGGGATCCGAGTCTCAACACCTTTGCTTGATATAATTCGTTCAATATCTAAGTAATATTGTTACTTCTTTTTACTTTCTCACAATTTAAAATCCACGAAACGTGATATTACAAATATATAAAACAAATGATTCAACGCGTGACAAAAATCTTAAAAATTTGCTGTTTAGTTCATTATTCGTTACTCATAAATTGATGATATTGCATTTGCATATTATTATACATATAGCGCCGTGTTCTTTCGATATATCGATAGTATATATGTGTGCGCGCGCGCGCGCGCGCGTGTGTGTGTGTGTGTGTGTGTGTGTATCCTCGTATATAAATTACGCCTCGTCATTTTTTTAATTTTTTAATCGACAATGAGAACAGGCAGAGCTTCATGTATAAAATTAATTTCATATAATTAATATAATTTTAACTTTTTTTTTCCCCACGTCATTTTTTGTGATTCCCCAGGTCATTTGCGTTTTACGTTTTCTATTAAAGGATCCTTAGTGGATATTTCGTTGAAATTATTTCAAAGTGTTTTTAAACACTTTCAGCAAAATTTCAGCATTTCAGAAAAATTTCAGTTTAATTTCAGCGATTTTTAGTTGAAAAATTCATTTTAGCAAAATTTCAGAGAAATTTTAGTTTAATTTTAACGTTTTTTTAGTATGTTAGCTGAAAAATTCACTTTTAGCAAATTTTTAACAATTTCGCTGAAATATTCCAAACGTGGAATTAATTTCAGCAAAATTTTTTTCACCAGGGATTACATCGTAACCTTAAAACAAGATATACGGTTTTCAAATTTTACTTAGTAAAAGTTTCAACTTTTTAGTATGTAGTATGATTAAAAGTGAAATGACTTTTGATGATCAGTGAAACCATCATGTAAGTTTGGCACATATTTTACCCGCGTACGCGACGCGTGGAGTAATCCTACGAGAGAGAATAAGGATTAAAATTATAATGTATTGAAATAATGAAAAAATTTTGCTTAATTTCTCTATTAAAAGCAAAAATTACTATTTTCGATTGATTATTTTGTGTATTCCTTTCTTATAAGAAATATTAAAAAATAAATATAAAATAATTTATCATTTCAACAATTCTTTTATTTTTCTTGAGGTTCCATCGTGCAACTAAAGTATGAAAAAAGATGTTGAATGACCTGTCAACATATTTGCTGTCTTGACGACATCCTTAGGCAGAACTGCCCATGATGGAAAGAGAAAAGAAAAAACATCCAAAATGACACCCCTTCGTTCCACGCTCATTAGAATGAATTCTTTGGTGCGTGTCACGCCTGCCTCCTACTACTGTGCGCGCGCGCGTATGTGTGTGTGTGTGTGTGTGTGTGTGTGTGTGTGTTGCGTGCACGCGCATGACATATGTAAATTTAAACTTGTCTAACCGTATAAATTTAAGAGAATAAAATATCCCGTGGAAAAAGATGTATTACATAGCTTGGATTTTAATCACTCAACTTATGTGGTAAAATATTATGAACACAGAACATTAAAAATATATAATTAAAAGTTCCCCAATTATACATCGCTTAATTGATTGAATAAAGAATAATTAATTAAATAAACAGCGAGAACGATGTAAACTTTCAAGACACACACGTTATAATATGCACCAAGAATTAATTTTCAACTGTGCTCAGCTTGAAAACTTTGCAAATGTTTAATTTCTTTCAATAAAAAATAAACATATGGATGTCTCCTTAATGGAAGAAGCGTAAACGAAACTCCTAGAAGGCGAAAATTGAAACAATGAAATGTAAAAGAAGCATTTACACTTCTTTTACATTTTGATTCAATTTTCAATTTTCTTCTCCTAGAAGTTTACGCTTCTGTTACTCTCCCATTACATTCAATTTACGATGTTTATTTTCATCGGAATTAGTAAAATGTTTATGTACGATATGTATATAAAATGTTGGCAATACTTAG
>NW_017259349.1:35218-38617 GCF_001594045.1 Atta colombica
ATAGAAGACAGACAATCTCTCTCCGCTAACAACACGTTGTATGCCAGCAGCTGCAACCATATGGCATTCTTTCTGTGATCTTGCTCTAAGAGCTCGTTAATACGATCCTCTCGGATGTTGCCAACACACAGTTAATATTAGTTTCGAGTATGTTTTCTCAATGTATGAGTGACACCGCGAACTTCCACTACGGTCTCTTCCTCGATAACCACCTGGTTAACATACTTAACTTTATTTCTAAAAGGATGTTGCAGCGGCTTGTGCTACCGTTTAATTTTAATGGCACTACCCTCTTTGATCTTTTCTTCAAATATGAAACAAATGTTAATTTAAAAATTATTTCATATCAATAAGAATCATATCAATAAGAATTAGATAGCATCAGAAAAAATATAAGAATGAAATGTAGATATATAGAATCATATAGAAAAGTGCACACTCGTCAATAGCAATTTAAAAATATGTCCCTCCTAAAAAAGATATTCAAGAAAAAGAGATATTCAAAAACGAGATTATTTTTCCAAGCAACTGGAACGGTAACAATTGGATTGAAATTAACTAATGAATAGGCTGTTAATTGAAAACTAATTACTCTTGCATTGGCCTATTATACAATAATTATAATTAATAGATACAAAAAAGATACAAAGAATCCAAAAAAATGGCCGAAATTGGTTCTAGATATACGTACGCCAATACCTAAAAAATTCTACAAATTTCTTTAAATGTACAATATAAAAAAGTCAAACAACACTATAAAGAATTAGTTATTTACATGTTCGGCTCGGGACCAATTTTTTAGATATATGTGTATAATATTGTACGCATGTCAATCTTCGGATCTAAGAAGACACACACACACACACACACACACACACACACACACACACACACACACACACACACATATATATATCGATACCTTTCTATCTTACAAACTATAATCAAAGAAGTTAATGAAGAATCCATTAATGAAGAATTTTTCTTTCATAAAGTTACCCGCAACAAGAAGAAAAACAAAGAAAAACATAGTGGATCCATTGGTTCGCAGTCGACGAAAGCGGCGGAGTTTACTGAGCTTTCGAGCCAATAGGAGTACGTCGGCTTGCTAAAAATACATTTTGAATCACAGTAGGAGGAGATGAAACAACACCTCCTTCGCGAAAGGCGAGAAATACTCTTACAAGTACGTATCTCTATCCGAGTAAGACGAGTAACTCAGCTAAGGAACAATTCGATCAACGCCGGATATTTAAGAAGAATCGACCGGATATAATAAATAAGCGCTTGACAAAAGTATCGGAAAAGAACATTTTTAGGCAAGTTTTATCAAACGCAATGAAAGAGAATAGTTCATGAAAAAAATAACTTTCACACATGTCAAAAATATACATGTAATGTGTGCAAATTCTTCTTGTGTTATTTGAAAACCGAAATGACCGGTAATGCGCAAAACGAGGAACGAGAATATTTCTATATATAAAATACTTCAAATACGCGAAAAGAATTTTTTAATCCAATTGTGAGCGAATTTGCGGGACTTGTTGAATGTGTCAATGATGTTACGCGATGTATACTGTGGAATTGCAAACACTGTGGAACAAATATGTTTAATGTCGATTGCATATTAAATAATCTGAAAGTATTAGTTTATCGTACTTGAACAGCTTGAGGTTTGACCCAAACTTTAACATATTCCATCTATTAAATATAATTCCGTTAATTAAACGTGTCATTTTCTCTCTCCCTCTCTCTCTCTCCCTCCCCTCTCCTCTCTCCCTCCCTCAAGATAATATCAAAATCAGAATGAAAACTAGCGGAGGCAGTTCGAGTCGTTTGAGTACAAACGCAAATGTGGAGCAACGTTTAAGAAGTCCGAAGTGCGCGAGATGTCGAAATCACGGTATAATATCCGGTTTGAAAGGTCACAAGAGATCCTGTGCATGGAAAGATTGTCGATGTCCTTGTTGTCTTCTAGTCGTCGAAAGGCAGCGAGTGATGGCAGCGCAAGTTGCTCTACGTAGACAACAACAAGCGCAAGGCGACAATCTTTTGTCTTCAGTAAATAAAATATCAGCGGACACTGTAAGTCCTTATTACTCTAAAGCAAAATACAACGAACCTGTCTACGGTAGAAGAACCAAGAATTTTCAAAGGCATCATTTACATTTCACGCAGACAAGTATCAGCGTAACGCAGGACTTTTATGGATTAAATACCGTACATGGTTTACCTGGTGCATGTGAGTATATCTAAAATCCTGTAAACCCTTTCAAATTTTATCGTAAGAAGAAATTGTTCGGAAATATGTAAATATGTCGATAATGTATGCATTGATTTGATGTTTAATAATATTCCAAACATGCTACTTTACCCTTTGGACATTTTAAATTATTACAACAAAATAAAAATAAACTCTCGAGATTTAACAACAAATCACATTTGATGTATTTTTTATTAGCAAAAGTTTAGACAGCGAACTATGAAGAAATATAATGCATATTATAAATAATATAAGGGGTTGGAAAATATTTCAATCTATTGGCACTATCTACATATATTCAATTTTATTAGTTTTCCATTTTTTTCTATCTTTTCAAGTATATTCTTGCAGTATAGTGTTTTTAAGAGTGCACAAAGTTACGAAAAAACTCTTACACATTTTAGTATCAGCCCATCCTGCACGTTTGCTGAGCAATTTATCTTCTCTGGAATGTGATCAAAAACAAGAAGCTGAACCCATACTGAAGATAGAGTCTTTCCATTCTGCATACCCGACAATGGTTCCGTGGTTCAATGAGGTAACGCAATCATACATAGCGAATGAAGAGTTGAATAATTTTATTTCTACGAGAGATTTGCGAAGCTGTCCTACTACAACCAATAAACCTTGTTTAGAAAAAAAAGCGCCAATTTCCTTCAGCGTGGAATCTATTATCGGTACGAAATAATCTATTATCTGTATTTTAATTGTTGACCAGCGAGCTATTACCTATTCAGATTCCGACCTGGCAATTTGAGAATTGTCAACGATACCGCAACTGCAACATGCACTTAACATCGAATGATCAATAAATATCGCACCTATCTTCCAGCAATATATTCCAGCAGGATACATAATAAATGACAATGCTAAATTTTTTAATAAGAAACGGAGTGAGGTATTTTGCTCGTATTCGTTAATTGGTACTTGAATGATTAATCTCACCGCGACGAAATGAATAATCTTAATAGTGCACTCTAAATAGTGCACCAATTAGTATAAGTAAAAGAAAAAAGAAAAAACGACATTTTCACAAACATTGTGCAAATTATTTAATAGCAGTCGTATATAATCAGCACTTTAATATATCATATAATAAAGTGTATTTTACTTTCTCGTTGACTCTATATATATAT
>NW_017259349.1:38808-44628 GCF_001594045.1 Atta colombica
TATATATATATATATTACTCTTTAAGGCACGGATATTGTACAATACTATTTATCGCTTTCGAGCATTTTACTGCAACGTTTCATATATATATCCATTTCAGAAAAATCAGATAAAGTATTAGAAACGATCT
Source organism: Atta colombica (assembly GCF_001594045.1). Taxonomy (NCBI): domain Eukaryota; kingdom Metazoa; phylum Arthropoda; class Insecta; order Hymenoptera; family Formicidae; genus Atta; species Atta colombica. Next base: position 38,940 of record NW_017259349.1, read on the forward strand.
CATATAGAACGCATGGCCATTGTTTTTCTAGGATTTGTAACTTGCGTACAGCATTTATAGTGAGATTGATTAAATTTAGCAAATGTATTTTCCCTTTGTGTCTCCAGATAAGATCTTCCTATAAACAATTGCAATATATATTGCAATAATATTATCGTTTATACATTTTAATTAGTTACAATTAAGCATAAGACATAATCTTGTTATAAAAAATAGTTAAAATTTGTTTTTATTTTTATTACCTGCGTTACATTTCCCTTTCTCCACTGTAACGCCTCCTTGGCAACAACACTTCGAAGTGCCGGGTCACAGTTGAACAGAAATTGTTTGGCAGTAATTTGTTCCCCGCTTTGTTTTTGCACTTTCTCTAAATGAAGTCTTTGTAACAAAGGTTGTAATAAAGAATCTGGCAGTGAACACATTACTATATCTATAAGACCGGTATATTCTTGATTTGCAAATTCCACATCTTCAGCTGTAATCTAGAAAAATATTGAACTTTTAATTCTCAATAAAAGATAAAGAATTGATCCGCATTCCTCTCCCCTCCATCTCTCACACACACACACACACACACACACACACACACACACACGCGCGCGCGCGCGCGCGCGCACGCACAATTTTCCTAGAAAAGAATCCATCAAAAAGTTAAACAGACAACGATTAATTCATCTTTTTTTATACGTGTGCGCGCATGTGTTTTATATGTTTCATTAAACGATTTGGCATAATTTGTATGTCTTATATATATTATACCTCCTTGCCATTGATAACTGCAAGTCCCCAATGAGCTAATCGAAATATAGCATACATTTTCCAATCTTTAGACACAATAGGATTCCCTGCATCTATCTCTATACTGGTCAATCCTTGTACTTCAGCTAAGGCATTTAATTGACCAAGAAGATTGATGTTAGTTTCTTTAAATACGAAATGCTCTGCATGAGGAAATCTATTCTTTAATTTGCTTAAAATTTTTGCCACATCATTAAATTGTACATAATTAAATTTTACAACGTTGACAACTTGAGCCTTTGATACGTCCCAAGTTTTATCTATAAAGCGTAAAGCACCTTGACCGTATATATTCAGGCAGCGACCAACGATTTCTATTAAATAATCCCCACCTAGAAAATGGTCCGATTTTACATTTCGTTTTACATAAACACGTAATATGAATATATATTGTTTGGACAGAAAAAAATTAAAAAATCTTGGTCTACCCTGTTCTCTTTCTTTAGGTGGTACTTGTTGAAGAGGCGGACTTGATGGAGCAAGAGCTCTAAATTTCGCTCTGGCTGTTGCAGCTCTATTACTTTTATAATATACTATCTTTTTTGTTTGAGCACTCTTAATTCTACTTTTATGATCCTTATCACTTTCGTGAGATTTGTGAGCGTTTTTAGTAATTGATAAAACGCTAGAATCACTTAATAATGATTTACAACTGTCTACACTACTAGTCTTTGAATTCAAAGAACAATATCCAGAAGAACTTGTGGTCGATTTTGATTGGTAATCACTTTGACCATCTTGAGCATGAAATACTTTTGTATTTTGGAACGATCTATTATTTAAGCCTGTATTTTCGTTTCGCACTGCATCATGACATTTTAACGAATTCTTCGAAGTTGCAGCAAGTGCTTCTTTATCGTGTATATTTTCATTATCGTTAATATAAAAATTTGCTGCGGTAATCGAGGACATATCCTTCGCTACAATGAAGTCATTACAGATAATAGATTTATCATAATCTATAGCTGAACCGTACATATTAGGAGTAAATAGATGACATTTTAAGCCACTTTTCAAGCTTTCATGACTCTGTGAACTGTCAGTCTCGCTATCCGATAGATTTTCGATATCTTCACTGAGCACTTTCATCTTATGGTCATTTTCTTTATTATTCTTGGACAATCTATTGTCGAATCTATTGCTTGTTAAATTATTTACTATCGAACCTAGTATAGGTGGAAGTTTAAATTCCAAAAGATACGATTTAGATGTGTCTTCTAACTTGAACAAATTCTCGCTAGAACTGCTTCTCTTTTTTATATGTATCTTTCGTGCTTCCATATTTTCATTTATCGATGTGAGACTACCAAAACCTTTTATTTTAGCTTTATCTAAACTTTTTGGATTTATAGTATTGAATTTATTTGAACTTTGTGTGCGTAATAATATATTAATATTATTGTTGCCTGCATTATTACTCGCCACTTTGGAATTATCAAGCGTGACTTTAGTTCTGAGAAATTCCCAATTTGTTTTAGCATTTGATATCACTTCTTCTCTACGTACGCTCATACAAACTTGCGTACTAAGATCAAGAAATGCTGAATTGGATTGTTCCTTGGAAAATCTCCAAGCCATCGCTGTTCTTCGAATTTGTTCGCTAATTTGCATTGTTGATAGAAATTGCAGATTTGGCAAGTACGAAACAAGAAAGGAAATATAATCAGTATTTAAAGTTACTGGATTACCATCTATTGTTATTTCTTTAATTTGCAAGGCTTTTGCAAGGCTACTCATATCTTCGATTCTGAAACATCAAATCAACTCGGCCTGTACACACACACACACACACACACACACACACACACACACACACACACACACGCACGCACGCACGCACGCACGCACGCACGCACGCACACACACACATACACATATAGGTAAATGTAAACATTTATTCTACTGTATATGTGTATATGTGTTTATTCTACTGTATTCTACTTGAAGAATGAATAATCAGGGAACATTTGAATATCTCTTCTTTATGAATTTAAAAGTAATGCATGCGTGCGCGCGCGCATAATTTACATCAAGTGTATTATACATGCAAGTATGGATGTCTCAAAATAATAAAACTTGTAGATATAAATACATATGTAAGCACGTGCAACTAACAATTGATTAAAGATGTTATTGGAAAATAAATAAAACTTATTGTCAAAATTACTTACTTATGAATATCATTGTTGCTTAAATATAATTTTTGTAATTGTGGTGTCTCATGAAATCCTAGCAATCTCTTTAATTTATTCCGGCGCAAATTCAACTCTTTTAACGAAATTAAACCTTGAAAATCATTGCACCCTATAGTTTTGATATTATTCCCTGCCAAGTTTAATACTTTTAACGACGACAAGTTCTCTAAGCCCGTAATTTGCTGGATTTGATTGCCATGCAAATCCAAAACTTCCAATTTCAAAAGTTGTTTTAAACCTTCAATTTTTCTTATTCTATTTTTCCCTAATAAAAGTACTCTTAAATTTTCTAAAAAATCAAAATCGCATACTTTTTCTATTTGATTATCGTATAAATCAAGAAATACAAGTTTTGTCAATTGAGATAAGTTGGAGCTCTCAATCTTGGTTAGCAGATTATGCTGAAGAGACATTAATCGCAATTTGGACTCTCCAATGACATTAGGAAATGTTGTCAGACCTCGCCTATCGAGACATATTCTATCAGGGTTCTTTTCTCGTTCGGCAGGAGTTCTCGATGCCACGATCGTTCTCGTTTCTCCTGTCCATTGTAACGTAACCACGTTGCATCCTTCAGCTTCTGCATTTTCAATTTCAAATTGGGTTCCAGTGCAACTACCAATATATACGACAAAACCAATGATTTCCAACGTTTTAAGAATTGTCGAAGAAACAATTGGTAATTGAAATAAAACTGACCGAATTTTGCTAATTGGCAATTTTGCTAAAGCTCTAAAGCAATTACCTAAATGAATTATAACAACGCTTTGACAGCTTTGGGGGTACCGGCGCACCAGGCAATATTGGTAAAGCAGCTGCTATAGTCAAAAATTGATTCTCCTCTGGAACGCTACCTCGAGCAGTCGATTTATTTTTCGTATCAAATAATACTTTTCTCGTCTGTAAAAACGTGACCAATAGATGATTAAATATATGTTTATATATAACGTTACTATAAAAAAGGAAAGGTTAGAGTACAGAGACTCTTTACTATATGTATATTCCGAATTCTATTCTATTCCTACTCTATCCCTAATCAAAGGATAAAATTGTGTCAGAGTTACATTAGCCTCTTTACACTTAATCATTTCAGACACGTTATTCAAACATTTATTTAAATGCAACACTTGGAATTTTACACATTTTAAAATCACACATGACTCTTACCCGCGTCAAAGTATCGTTGCTCAATGGCATTACATGGCATTATATAATCAAACAGAATAAACCCGCGCGTATTTCACACATTTGGCGACGTTTCACATCTTTGCAATATTTGAAGAATTATTAGTCGGATATTAATCGCGAATCTTATAATCAACTCAAGAAATGATAAGAAATGACAAGCGATACTTTTGCTTTGCACGTTGTGTTATGTGTCCTTGTCATCACTCATTGTCACTGCTGATAGTGCTGTAAGCAGTAGTGCTTGTATACTCATATAATATGTATGTACATCCATACACCACCTGCACCACATACACCTACACCGCAATGTAGTTGCATGTAATTCAATTCTCTCCTCTACTCCAGAAAATCAAGAATGACAGTTTCCAACATCGATAGATATCGAAGAGAATACTGACACAGGCAGAAAGAAAAGGAATCGTGTCAAGAAGATAAAAATATATCTCTGAAAACAAAAATTGTATGTACATATATATAAATGCGATTTCACGCTCGCGTCACGTTGGCTCCATCGAGTTTGTATATAATATACTTACCAATTTTTACGTGTTCCATATATACTTACGTATGTCTGTGTTTCTATATGTTACATGTTCTGCATGTTTCTACAGCATCGATAAACGATAACCCGATACCAATTGCCAACCAGCTGACTATATAGCACACATTAATCTTTCAACTACCTCCCCCCCCCCTCCCTCCACTATACTACTAATACCGTACTACATACCAAACCAAGTACCAAGAGTCAAGAATACCAAGTCGATATTATAAATAAGTAAAAAAAAAAACATACTACACACGATGATGAATCTCGCCGTTGTTAACCGGTTTTTTCATTTTCCAAGAAACTCCATAATACCGACTCGATATATGGTCCAAACGAGAGAATACGCCGGACCAGGTAAGGAAATGAAAAGTTGTCGCACCATTGATGCATATTTCATCGATCTGTCCGTCATTCGTATTCACGTTTAATTCATATCCACGTTTAAGCCTTGATTGAATCTCAACTTCAATCCTGGGCTCCTATTCTTGAAAAGTATCGGCAAGTATAATTATAGTTTAGCTACAGCACCTCCAAAACCAATAAAATTAAGACTCATTTGACGCGTTTTTGCACGAAATGAATAAATCTGACGAAAAGAAGTGTCCCCGCTCTGCCCCCTCGACTAAAGTATTAATTGTTAAAGTGATGACTATTCAGGTTAGGAAATCTGTCATCGACGGCATAGAATAACATTTACGAGGTTAGAATAAGTATTTTTTGCTTCAATTACGTAAATTCTCTGTATGCTTTAAAAATAAATTATTTTCTATTAATTTATAATAATAATAACTCTCGTCGATGGCATACGTAAAACTATACTTTTTCGTACACGGTTCTTTTCAAGAAACCAGGGGTCCTGTATATATAATTTAGATATCTATAAGCATGCGTAAATTATGCGTATAGCCTCAATGATTGAGGCTATACGAGGTTATACATGTAATAATACATATATATA
>NW_017259349.1:44728-49345 GCF_001594045.1 Atta colombica
GTGCATGTGCAGTGTGAAATAATATCGATCGATAATGATAGTTTATCATCTACAGTAATGGCTGTGTCATCATGATTGTAATGATAATTTGCCTAACACAACTGTGCAGCTATACACACGATCGTCGTATTAAAAACATGTATTAGATTGAATAAAAAATTGCAAGTAAATAAATAATATCTCTTTTTCTTTTTATAGCGACCCGGCCAGGAGTGAAAAAATTAAAGAAGACATTAGTTGCAGTAGAAAAAAAAATATTGCCTGTTGAAACGGATGTTAACAGGCTTTTAACTCATGTATGCGGTACAAATATTTATAAAGAGGGAGGAAAAGACGTTGAGTTAAAGCCAGATTCTGAATACCCTAATTGGTTGTGGAATATTAGAACTGGCCCTCCTCTACCTTTGGAAGAATTAGATCCAAATACAAAACAGTATTGGAGAAGATTGCGATTACTCGGTTTAAGAAAAAACAATCAAAAAAGTACAACTAGAAAGTTTTAATTTACTTTTGCAAAAATATACCGCGTACATGTTTGTTGTATTGAAAAGCGCTGAAAATAATTGTTACTTCTGCATTGTAAATCGATATACAAGTTAATAAAAATAATATAAACAAGATGAAAGAACATGTCATCATTATTCGTTAACGCATAAAATGAGAACAAAAAGTATTCGTACAAGAAAAGTTTTTATAAAAATTTTTATTTGTAAAAAATAAACATTAATTAACAATTTCATATAATGAATATATTCTGTTCTAACATAAATAAACGAGCTTCGCATGTATTCCTCATGATTTTAGAAGCTAAATTTCTCGACTGTACTACTTTTGACTATCCAAACAATAGAACTTTTTATTTTCATTTATTTTTCAGGTGATATATTTTCTATAATACACATCTTTTTGATGTGTGTGTGTATGTGTGTGTGTGTGTGTGTGTGTGTGTGTGTGTAATTTTAAGAAATATACAGTTTATTTTATTCTTTATGAATAAATTGTTAATTACTCAGCAAGAAATCGTTAAATCGAATTGGCGTTGAAATCATCGCAAACGTACCGTTAAAATAAATTTTCACAAGTTGAATTTTCAAACCGACAACTTGTTTCAACGACAAAAAAGATCACGTGTTCAAAATTGATGAATATCAAGCGTCTATTTTGATTTTTTTTGCCGCCGAAACAGCCAGTTAGAATTACTAAACTATACATTGAAATGGGCATATCCGCTGTAGTATAGAAAAGTTGAAGTATAGAAAATCGTGGCACCAATTGAGCGCCATTTTAATTAGGTCAATATAAGAGCGAATCAGAAGTTTTCAGATGCTCATGCGCATTACATTTAAGTTCATTATATTTAAGTTATATTAAGTGTTCTTTAGTGAGATGCAAGATCATGTCAGCAAGATCATCGTGTGTGAGGTTATATTTGAAAGATTACTTTGTAAGATTACAAAATCGCGTGACTGTAAAATGTGGAAAGCATCAACATGAAGTGCGGTGTGCTCTCCCATTCCATTTCCATGGAAAAGAAGAATTTCGATTGGTTGATTTCCTTATGCGCTATGTATTATGCGAAAATCTATGCTGCGGTTATTAGGGCCACTCCACACAACTTGCATAGCCGTATAAACGTGTGCATAAAGAAAATCATCCAATCGTATTTTATGTTTGTCTTTATGACAGAAATGTAATTGGATAATTTTCTTTATGCATATAATTATGCGGCTATATAAGTTTGTGTGGAATGGACCTTACCCCGAATTTACATTAGATTTTTAAGCCATAAGGAATGAATGAATCATAATCAATTATTTTCCTCGCATTCGACTGTAGTTGGTCAATTTGACAATTTTTTATAACTTAAGGCTTAAACACCTGTTATAGATTCGGACTTAAGCTCGATCTCACTAATTCCAATTAAACTAATCAGTCGATTAACCGTGATTGGTCAATTCTGCTGAACAGCAAATGTGATTGGATATTTTTCTTTATGCATATGATTATGCGGTTTGTGTACAATGTTCCTTAGGGCCGCGACACAAACTTTTGCATAACGGATAACACATAGTGCATAAGCGAATCAACCAATCAATATTTTCTTTCCTTTTTCCTCCCATTTTATGAGAAAGGAGAATTTTGATTGGATGATTCCTTTATGCATAACATCCATATTATCTCATAACATATAACACATAAAGCATAAAAAATTCAATCAATTAGAGTTCTTTGTTTCATAGAAAAGGAAGGAAATAGAGGACTTTAATTGGTTTATTTTCTTATGCATTACATGTTATGCATTATGCAAGAGTCTGTGCTCCCCGCTTTATGCCCATTCTACAATAAGCCATTAGTCGTAAATCAGAAGTTAGAAGTTGAAAATTGATGATTGTGATTGATCAATTTCCAGCTTCTAACTTCTGATTATTGTAGAATGCGTGTTATTTTGCAATAAGTCATTAGTCATAAATCAGAAGTCAGACGCTAAAAATTGACGATTATGATTGGTAAATTTTTAGCTTCTGACTTCTGATTTATGACTAATGACTTATTGTAGAAGGCTCATTAAAATCTATTGTAGACTCGGGTTTAGCAATTACGAAGGGTTTCTCCCACTCCTCTCTCTTTCCCCTCCTTCCCGATCGCCCGTCGTGTGCGCCTTATATGGATTATGTGAAAATTGGAAATTGGGAATCACGCTTCGCGTAGAAAGTTGTGGAAAGTTGTAGTTGTAAACTCATGAACGATGAATGATCTGAATATTAATAAACAAACATTAATATATCGCTATAGAAGCAAGTTAGTAGAAATCTTACATATGTAATCATAGAGCATGAAAATGTGAATCGCAGAGCATGTTTGCGGTCGCAGTATTTCGCGGCTATGATTAATTTCCTAACCTCAATAGTTGTTAACTTTAACGATTAATATCTCGGTTCGCAGGTCAGAGACACCTTTTTCGATCAAATTCGTTCCTTTCACAAAAAAACACGTCGATTGATATATTTTTTGTCAATTTTTATGATTGTGCATGCTAAAAGTAAATAATTATCAACAGTATTATAGGTAAATGAAGTTTTATTTAAGTAAAAGTTTTACTTAAGTAAAAAATGCACAGTGAAAGTGAAGAAGGAGAAATTGTATCAGACTTTGAAGAAGATTTTACAGAAGAGTTACATAGTTTGCCTCATGTTATAACGTTTATATGTAAATTGCGTGACCATATTAGAAAACAACGGAAGAAAATTGATAAATTACGAAGGAAATTAAAGGAACAGGTATATATATTTTCGATAAAACTCATATTTTTTTATTATCTCTGATTAGCTCTATATTTCATATGTCTATATATGTGTATATATATATATGTGTGTGTGTGTGTGTGTGTGTGTGTATGTGTGTGTGTGTGTGTGTGTGTGTGTGTGTGTGTGTGTATACAAATATTTCTTTTTTGTTCTTTTCTCTTGTTTTCTTTTTTTATTTACTTCATTTATATAAATCGTATGTTGTCTTTCACAGAAACAACAAAATTTGCTCTATACACAATCATATATACATTGTGGGACTCAAACGAATCCTTTAGATTTTAATAAATCTTTATCGCAAGATTGGGATGTTAGTCATAATGTTAAGTCATCCAATATAATAGATCAAGTGAAGGAAGTAGCAGAATCGGCTTTATTGCAGACTGGTTTTGTTTACGAGCAGACATCAGGAATGTATTATGATTATAATACTGGATATTATTATGATACAGTATGTATATATTGCTTGATGAACTTTATATAACATATGTATATATTGCTTGATGAACTTTATATAACATATGTATATATTTCCTTTATATAACATACTTTTATAACATACACTTTATATAACATATGTATATATTTCCATGTGTCTATAAAGTAAGTGTGCGTGCACGCGCGCGCGCGCGCGCGCGCGCGCGCGCGTGTGTGTGTGTGTGTGTGTGTGTGTGTGTGTGTGTGTGTGTGTGTAAAGATGACAAGCGTACAAATCTATTATTATTTTAGAAGCAAGGTTTATATTATGATGGAAATACTGGAATATATTACTACTATGATGAAACTAGTAATACATATCAATTCCATAGTCAAGTCTATACAGGCAAGACAACTTTCCAAAGGAAGGAAGAAACTGGAAAAACACATAAGGTACCAATTATAATTTTTAAAACATTTCTATATGTTTAGATATCAAATTTTATGAGAAAATATTAAAAATTGTTTTGAATTACAGGTTTTGAATGAAATAGATGAATTAATAAAGGATATTTCAAATATAACGATATTGAAAGATATGAGCAATAAGCTTTAGGTAATTATTTTGAATATGTCTCTCTTGTAGGATGACGTGAAAAAACGAAAACTTATAAGTGAAGAAAAAAATTCGGGGGATAAAGTACTTGAAGAGGGCGAATGTTCAGGAAGTGAAAGTGATGGCATTTCTGATGAAATAATCCCTGATGTATCTACTAATAGCGAAAGTGATGATGAAGAACAAGGTTTATTTGTTATTATTTTTGCATTTAATTTTTCTTAACATCATTTTTTATGTTGTTATGTAGATATGTAATATATATATATATATATATAT
>NW_017259349.1:49852-50819 GCF_001594045.1 Atta colombica
ATATATATATATATATATATAAATTTCAAATCAAGAAATTATTTTTATTTTAGATTTAGCAAAAAATTATCCACCATGTATGAGAATTATTGTTAAGGAAACAGATTTAATAAAATTAAAACAAGGCTCCCTTTTCCTCGTAACATGTATAGGAGGTACATTAGGGCGAGAAGGAGATCATTCGGTGCTGATACCGGATATAAATATTAGCAAGGTATATTAAAATGAAAAAAATAAATGTTCAAAATTTTATCACATTTTATCACAATATTCGTGTTATAATTGTATGTACTTGTAGTATCATGCACGTTTTGTGTACGATGAAATCAAGAAGCAGTATCAAGTAATAGATTCTGGTTCAAGAAATGGTACATTTATAAATGGCAAAAGATTGTCAGTAGCTAAGCAAGAATCTGAACCTCATGAAATAATGCATGGGTCAATTATAAAAATTGGTGGGACGAAATTATTATGCCATATTCATAATGGAAATGAAACGTGTGGTTATTGTGAGCCAGGTCTTGTTCAACAAAACATCAATTTCAATGAAAATAAAGCTTCGAAGACGAAACTTTATAAGGAAGAATTACGACGTCTGAAACATAAATTCGGAATTGAAAAGGACAATATATCTAGTAGTCAATTAGCTACGGGTTATCAAGACAGAGCGCAAGCTAGACGACAACACGTAGGTTCTTCGGATCCTCACGCTAAAACGCAACAAAGCTCCATTCACACGTAAGTATTGGAGCTGTTGCTAAACGTAAAAAAGAACGCACACGCGTCTGTTTTATATAAATAAATAAATTGAATCTTACTCTTAATAACGATTTAATTATAGAAAAAAAAAATATATATATATATATATATATACTGTCACTCGTGCGTATAATATAACTTTATATGTTGGATACACATATTTTGTTATCAAATTTAGTTCAATCATCATGTGAAAGTAACATTCACA
>NW_017259349.1:50919-55462 GCF_001594045.1 Atta colombica
TGGGCAAAGATGGAGATGGAAGGACAGAACCTGTAAGTTCTTTCTTCTTTATTATATATAATTTATTTTGATTATCGCAATATGTTAATACAATATTTATAATGATTTATAAAAGATTTATTCTTTTTGCACACATTTTTAATCTTAAATAAAATTTTTATTACTTGAAAGAAAACTCAGGAGAAAAATTGAAAACAATTTATTATCAATGTGAAAGATTGTGATGAACAAATAGCTTAGATATCACACAGTAATAATTTGCTAAAGAAGAAATGAAAAATGTATAGATAGAATCGATTGTGTAATTTTGCAACTCAAGACTTGAAATTGTATGTACATACGTCACACATCAAATACTTCGAATTAGTAAATATAGGGTGCGGTCCATTTTACGAATATTTCAAAATATTTCACTGACCAATTAGAAGAAAGAATTAATTGTCTTACTACTAATTAATTGACCAATCAAAGAATGTTTCAAAGCATTTGTAGTATCGAATGGGTCGTAAGAGGTATAAATTTCGAATTATAAATTCACAATTATCAATTCATGCCTATGTGAAAGGAATAAAAACTATAAAGAAAAGAGAAAAAGATGAATGTGCGCTCGAATCATTAGTCGAATAATCGCGGAAAATCCATGATCTCTTTCTCATCGCGTACCAATTTAGTTTTGGACATTCTGGCCTGTCGCATTTCAGCGGTGATAAAATGAGCGCCATCGCCGTCGATACGAGTAGAGCATTCGTATGATAACGAGAGAACCTTTGCGAAATACGAAATGGCGAAAGAAGAGATCGCTCGGATCGCGGACCGTGAACAGGAGAGTAGTACCCCGGGGTAATGAATGCAAATGTATTGAAATCCAAATCATTATTTTGTCTAGACGCATCGTATGCCCCATTACATATACCAAGTTACGCCGAGATACGTTGGAATACAGTCGGCGCTGATGCCTGTGCGCATAAAAGGATTAAAGGGCGGGATAAAAGGAGACTGGCTCTCTCTCTTTCTCTCCCCCCCCCTTTCCTCCGCCCCTCTCCTTTCCTCTCCTTCTTTTCCATCTTGTGTATTTTCTCTCGTCTGTACTTGTGTGACTATCGCTTAAGTATCCATGTGTTCGTCCTATTATCCTAGCAGTCTCCTCTTCCATCCACTTTTTTTGTCAAATTTGTCTGTCGCTCTAACCGTTATTTCCGCTAGATACAGAGTCGCTTCTATTTTTTGTTCATATAAAATAAAAAAAAGTCACTATGCAATATAGTTTTTTTTTTTTAATAACATAAAACACGATTTAGAGAGATACAAAATAGTTATATAGATGTACACGCACGCACATAAATCATAGTAAAGCACAAAATAAAAGGCTCGATTATATCAATCTAAGATAAATCTGGATGCAATTTGTGTATTGCTAAATGTACATTCACAAACTGGAAATATTTGATAGTTGCAAATCTTAGCACATTACAAAAGCTGGTTCGTTGAAACAAGTTTTCAAGATATTCTGTCCTCGTTTACCAATATCATATTCGTATACTCGTTCGCTGTCATAGCTATTTCATGTTGCTTTTATGTTGAATTCATTTTTTTTTATGTTTCTTACATCCTTTCTTTTAACGCATATCGCTCTCACAGAATTGCAGCCGTGTAATACCTATACCTACACCTCCTTTGAGTGCATTTCACAATGATATGACCTATATCGTAAACGATAGAAACAGAGAAGCGTACTGGTACAAAATACGGAAGGAAAACACTCTCTTTGGGATGATACGCTTCGTTGAAAGCCCGTAAACCAGACATTGTAAAATCTGCGAATGACGATTGCTAGTAAACTGTGAGATATAAAACCGTCACAGAAGTGCTGGCTGTGTGATCTACGTACGCAAAGCCGTACTGTACTTTAACGACTAAAATCTCGACGGATTCATTTATCTAAGTGCTTTACCGGGTGCTAGTTTATTCGAATCACCGTGAATTACAATTCTTTATCATCTCGCTCGAGTGAAATGTAAAATCACTTATAGATTTAATGTTGGTTGTCACGATAATTTGATCATAATAAAATCGATAACGAAAATCCATTAAATACATCAACTAAAAAAAGGCAGATAGATGATTGATTAAAAGATGTTAAAGTGTTTGAAAGATTAAAGTATTTCTTATTTTATTAAGTAATATATCATATACACAAACATTACTATACAAGCTACATTTATAGCGAACATACTGATCACAAAGTAATCGTAAACTACAGCTTTATTTTATAGACTGAATATCGATTACCGTAAGCTATTTTACGGATAGAGTGTACTGCGAGCGTACACTGATTCCTTTTACGATTTGCATCCATTTCCATATTACATCTGTTTGTGGTTTACAATTTTCAGAAGAAAAAAAAGAATCGTTTGACGCTATAAATAATTTCAAATTGCTGATTAAAATAATAAGATACAACACAACTCTTTGTGTATATTTCCATAAAGTATGTATATTTATAAAAGAGATATTTTCTCTGATTTTCATTGCGAAACACAAATTGTTAATGTATATCAATGTAAATATAACATAATATATACATGACATGTCTATGACACACACACACACGCGCGCGCGCGCGCGCGCATGCAAAATTATGATAATGCGATCGTAAACTTTATTGGTTAAGAGATCTAAAAAAAAAACTATTTAACAAATTGTTAAGTTTGCATTAAATAAAACAGAATCAATTGACTTAACACATTCAATTTAAATTATTTGAAATTATTTAAAATGAACATTAAACTTGAATTATTTGTGTTACAACATATCTACTTTTGTAGCCGAAATATCCGTCATTAATAAGAAAGAATAATTCATATCGACTATTCATTTCGTACGGATTTATTCGCGAAAACTTGTTGCCATTCACCTCTTATTCTGTTTATTCTCTTTTTACAATAACATATCTATTTAGTCACCATATCTTTCCTTTCTGACAAAAACAAGTAATGGTATAAAGAAAGAAAAATTCGTTTCACATGGTAGAAGCTGACTTAAAAATATTGTATCTCTGCTTCGGGCATTATATGTATTTAAAATGCAAAGAAAGTTGTTTTTTCGATATTACGTAATGCAACAAAGTACAGGCATATGCGATGATATCATTAAAAAATGTAATATTATCTTCTTTCGATTACGTGTCGATAATTCGGCTAGAATTTGAGATGAATATGATTTATGTATTTATTAACAAATGACGGATAAAGGAACCAAATTTGTTGTTGTAAAGATCGAAATGTTTTTCACTTTTATCATACTTTTCATTATCATTTAATCATTATACATCACAAATTCCGTTAGTATTTGTATCATGCTTGGAACATATTATATCACGTACTATAATGCATAAAAAGCTCAACATCATTTTAATTTAAAAACTTTTTATTTCTTACCTTCACTTTTAGCATAATACTGATATTTATATCTGTACTTACATATTGCAATTGATATAAAATCCACTATAATCTCAATGGAAGAGAAAATGTTTTAAATGCGTTACTGATGAAAACATGATAAACACATAACTAATAAAAACCAATCGCAGATGTTGATGCCTTCTTCTTTTACTTTACATGATAATTTGTTGTTATTCATCTTTCGTTCTTCTTATTTTTTTCCCGCTATTTATTCCTTGTATCCTTTTATTTGCATGGGTAATGACACGAAAACAATACTAAATATCGCGTGCATGCACGCCTATCGCAATGCACATCGGTCGGCGGAAGACAAATTGATTGTTTATTACTTACTGTTCTAATGCAACTTTTGATTTACATAATATATCGATAGCCAAATTCTACACATTTTGTTTCAATCTAATTTGAATCACTTCCTAAAATTCATTTAAAAAAGTGTGATACAATTATTTACTTCAACTATTATAGAGACTACGATATATTTACAAAATATATCGCTTAAGCGTTTAGATTTTACAATTCGATTTTAAAATTATTTATTTGTATGTCAGCACTTTCTAATACTTTCCATATCACCTTGCATGTATTTCGAATATTATTAAACAAATAATAATATGGTAAACAAATCGATTGAGTGTGAATACAAAGAACTTTTTAATTTTTTTTTTTATCACATTCGGGAAATCAAAATTCGGGAAATAAAAAACGCGATTCTTTTTATTTACACCTTTATGGGCAAAAATTGACCTTTTTTTAACATCCTCCTTTTGTGATTAATCCGAAAACAAGCACGTGAGTGCTTGTATTTTTTACATCCCAGCGTCGGAAAAACAAAGCTCACATTACAGTAGCTTTCTTTACCGACCGGGAATTTATACCTATCTTTCAATTGAAGTTTCCGGAACATAATCTACAACAGAAAGCCGTTTCGACACGCACATACATAGTATTGCAGCTTAATGAAATCCTCTGGGGTATAGAAAACACTCCACCGTTTACATAATAAAAAGTTCAAATATAAATAAAAGTAAAAAATATTTTAAAAGATTAATGATATTTTTTTATTTATATAAAATTTATGT